>NC_051054.1:17295898-17595898 GCF_904848185.1 Acanthopagrus latus | reverse complement strand
TGAGGAGTTTACTATATTGCGGTATCTCAACAGCAGAGCGCAGAGTCATAGTGATACCACATGTCTGACTGCTGCTGCCTTTAAAAGTAGAACACCATGAGAAACAAAAAGTTATACAATATGCAGGTTTCTGTCTTTATGATAAAATTATTTATGGTTGAATAAAAAAAAAGAAAAGTTTTTCCTAATATGCAACACTGTTCAAGACTTCTGGACAACCTATGTGCTGAGGCTGCCCACGTCCACAGAGCTCCGTGCAAGTTGTCTTGTAACAACTGCACCGTCTCAGACCAAGAGCAAACAACCCCCGTTTGTGTCACCCCTCCTGCGGTGTGGCCGTTGAGTGTGAAGCAGGGTCCCACGCGTTGGGCCAGGAGGTCCTCGACCCTCCTTCGCTTCCTGACAGGCTAGCGAGTGTCCTGCTACTTCGCAGGTCTTTGCTGGCCCTCCGAAGTCTCGCCTGAAAAGACCCAAAAATATCTCCGTGCACCCATCAAGCATGTTTTTCCAAGCCTGCTCTCACTCTGGTGAGAAAACCACCCCTCCCTCTTCCCAGTCTTCGCTGCGCTGTCAGCAGAGGCCAACCTGTGACAGGAAGACACATCTCCAAACTGCCATATGTCAAAGCAATTTTGACAAGTCTGTCATGAAAAAGTTTTCAGAGTCATGCTCTAGATTTTCTACCCTCATGCATTGACTTTCTTGCCCTGTTCACGTATACGACCCACACATTTCTCTGCTCATCATTAAAATTGCACATTCCTGTGCAAGCACAATTCCCCTACTGACTTATTTATAATAATTCTCATGTTAACCCATTGTTCATATTGTGTCTTACAACAGCCCTGTGGCAAGAGCAAATGGACACCCCCACTCTGAAGACATGCAAGGTGGAGGAGGACCTGAGACCATGGCCAGGTGAGACACTAAAATGCTAGTCTTGATGTGAATTTGGGGAAAATGCTTCTAGATGCATATCTGTGTTAATGAGAAAATTGTGGTCAATGGTGTTTTTTGGAGGCTGAGACATAATAACAATGCACAGGCCAATCAACCATCGGCATCAGGGGATGAGGTCACCAGTAAGCAAAAGCCTTAATCACTATGTTAGCAAACAGGCTCGGAAAATACAGAGGAGATAATTGAGGCACTTTGGACTGCTAGAGAGTTTACACCTTTCAAATCTACACCTTAAAAAGGATCTCAAAACACATTTTAATTAGTAGACTCTTTCTTTGAAACTGAAACAAACAATACTAAAGATTAGAGGCGGTAAAAGGCGGGCACAACACAGGGTGTGCCATGCGTTGTGACAATTTTGGAGTCTGCTTCGTTTTGCCCGTAGGGCCCTACAACACCCCAAACATTCCTCGAACGCCACCACCCTGCTTGCCTTCTTCCCTCCCACTGTCTCATTCTTTCATTTGTTTCTTGGCGATTTGGATTTTTGCTGCCTGTGCTGTAACAGCCCTGTCAGTCTCCTGTTTGCCCCTTACCCAAAAACCGCCGCACCACACCAGACATGCTGAGTCATCCACTCACCCTGAGATGATGACACACACACACACACACACACACACACACACACACACACACACAGGAAAGATTAAAAGACTTTTCTCTTTTTCTACAATGCAGATATAACACAATGCCTGAAACAGAGCTTTCAGATTACAGATTTACATATGCTGCTACTTGTGCAAGACAGTCAGGACGGTGTGAAAGATGTGGTTGACATTTGTGCTAGGTAAAAGCATGTGTTTGAAATGCCACGACATCCTAAATGTGAGTCAATGTAGCAAAGTGTACTAAATTGAGACGCTACTTGAATTCACATGCCTTACAACAGCAGCATACTTGGTCTAGGGTCAGCAGAAAATACATCACCTCACTGGAGTGACCGTCTCTCGTAGAAAAGGAATTACTAAACAAACAAACATATTAGTCATGTCACCTTTTTGCTGATGCATTAGGAAAATCTCAGGTTTTCTGTAATCACAAACTTCCTTTACCATTGCTTGTGTTGCATGTCACAAGTTGGGGACATGCAAAATCCTCTGTGCTCACATGATAAAGTGACTAATGTGGACGAGGCTTTCGGGCTGTTGACTGTGGTGCCACAGTGCAGAGGTGATTATCATTTGCATCCGACATGATGCTCCGGCCCGAAGCCTTGCTGCTTAAAAAAACACCTGGAGATCATTTGTGTTCATTTGGGTCTCCTATTCTTTTGCCCTGGCATGATACTGCTTTGTCATCATCGACCTATTATGTATAATAATGTCATCCTGATGGCATCCTACGCTGTGAAAACCAACCGAATCAGTCAGGAGGTCAAAGAGAAACTCTTTGGAAGGAGTTGCAGTGCAGCAATGTTTCTTTGGGATGAAACATGAGGGGCTAGATTAGGAAACCGTCTCACTGCGCAGTGCGGTGTGTGACGAGCGTGGGGTTTTCTCTCTCCCTTTTCCTTCCCTCCACTTATTTGCCTGAGACACCATTCCCTGGGCACTGGCCGTCACAGTTTGCATCAAGCCTAAGTAAACATTTCACAGGTGAGCGCCTGGATTTGCATCCCCCCATCGCCAGCCACCACATGCGGACACACACACGCATACACACACACAACTGCGCACAATTACACACACAGATGCGACGGCCTCAAACTTGCCCTTATGTTAACAACCAAAATCAGTTTCTCCCATATGCAAATGAGGCAAACCTCCTGTCATATCTGGGTTACACGCTTGACTGTGGACTAGTGGACTTCTGGAGCTGAGCAGAAAGGGAGGAGGACTCCACCCTTGGTGTTGCAGAATTAAATAAGTGTGCGGCGCTGTGCTTCAAAGCTAGAGGAAGAAAGAGAGGGCTGGAACACTATGTTCTCTATAAAAGCCCTGATTCCCAGCTAGCCGCTTCATAGACTGGGAACATCGCAGACAGCAGACTGTGCCAGCTCACCCTCTGGGGTCCATCCCCTCTCCTGTCCCTGCAATTTAGTCAACACGTTTCAGATGAGCCTAATGGAGATCATGTGTGGTTTTGGGCCGCAGAGGTTACAGGCAGCTAATACTAGGCTCAGTTAGGAAGACCCTCTCTGCCAAAGATACACCACAGTTACCACAGCCACAACAGCGTAGTCTGTACTTATACTGGGTGGGGGAGGGTGGGGATGCAGAGAGGTATGCAACATGGTTAAGAGGGAGAAAAAGCAGACTGCAAAACTTTGCCTCTCAATTACAAAGAAGTTTGCTCAGGCATCTCCTCCAGAGGGAGCTACTGTTCTGCAGACAGTTTAAGGTGATAGCAGGCTCCTCCTGGCTCAAAGCCAACAGCCTGATACTGCACAAGCCCATTAAGGTGTTGTGAAAAGTGTCCAGTCCAGTTTCCCCTGACAGGAGCTGATCCCCGCCACAGTTTAGCCAGCGCGTTTCCACCGACGCCAATTAACTGGAGATCATGTGCAGGGTGTGCGCAACAGCAATGGCCATCAAGTCCCCACGCCACACATTGCCTCCCCAGCTTCACCCTGAAGCCTAAATTTAGCACAGACAGAGAGAGATGAAGGGACAGACAGAGAGAGCGATGGAGAGAGGGGGAGAGGGGGAAGGCCTTTTGGGAGCCCGGTAGGAATAAGTGGGCCGACTCCACTTCACCCGAATCAACAGCAGCTGAAAGCTTGGATTTTCCTTGCGTGAAATCAGATATGCAGCCCAACTCCGGTGCCTGGTAGACTCTGGAAAAAGAAACAGCCCCCCTACCACCACCACCACCAAAGTCCCTCATCTCAAAAGAGGAGGAAATTCAACTGCAGAATGTGTTGTTGAAAAAAAAAAGGGAGTATAGCAGGGGCCATGGAAATTGCAAGGGAACAGATTTTTTTGCAGCTGAAAACGGACCCAGCTCTCCAGACATAGGGAAAAGACATTTCAACGAGACCGTGGCACGCAAGTTTGGCATTCTCCCCCCTCAGGGCTGTGGCGTGCAAGCTCTTGCTATTTCACAAATACAAGCCCTCTTTTCTCTGCCATCCAAATCCACATTTTACACTTGCAGTCATGTGGGCACACCGGATCCATGAAAGCCACATGCGGACAAACAAATGACCATGGACTGAGGTGCGTGTGTGAGCGTACGAGTGTATGCGTGTACACACGGCAGGTGTGGACCGAGTGTGTTGTATGCTGACATCAGGTATGAGGAACTCTCCCTCGTCATTGTGGCTTACAACCAGGTAAAGGGCGTTTACAGTTCCAGAGAATTTGGGCCTGGCTGTTGGCCACCTTCATCCAAAATATCTGACAGTCATGGTGCTTAATTACTCAACAGTTAAGACTTGACATGCTTGACTTGTCAGGCAACTCTGATGCGAGTGTGTGAATTTCTTTTTCATGAGAAGTATAAAAACTACAAACTAACCTGAGAAACATGTACTCATAAAACTGATATAATATGTACTTAATGACATAATACAGCAGAAATATACAACCACAACTGTCCATGTACAAAGTCCTAAATGTAAATACCACAACAGGTGGCAGCAGGTAGCGTTCAGAAGTCCTATACGACTGCAGAAATGTGAATGGGTTCATATCTGAAGCTTAGGACGCAAGATCAGCCAATAACACTCCCGAGAGGGGCAATATGGTGTTTGACTTAAAGAACCAAGTTGGTGACAGTAGCAGTGGCCCCAAATCTCAGAGAAGCAATCTGCCAAGTCAAAGCTAGAGTGAATTTTTATTTCCCTTTTGTCAGCTGAATAAATTAGAAAGTGTGCAGTGAAACTGAAGTCCTAACAGCTGGATTCACAGTGCTCTGTGTTACCTTTGAGATTACACTTAGCAGTTAACTCTGACAGCTCCTGGACTGTGATATGCATTAGTTTAGTGGATACTCACACAGCAATGCTCGCTTCTGTCCTGCTCTCCTTCTTTTAATTTTCCCTCTCTGTCTGTCTCTGATTGTGACCCGTATGCCTGTCGCCTAAGCATGACTTGTAATAAGTTGCATAACAGTGCAGAAAGCCATCGGTGTTTATACAAAGCACCCCTCAGCACTGACAATGCCTCTTTCATTGCCCTGAAAAAAAGACAGAATACTGTAAGTTGCTCTCCTTTTGAAGGAGTGGTAGGAGGGCCACGTCGAGGGGGCCTTTTCATAACTTGGGTCTTGTGCACGGGGCTGTGGGACGATGTGCTGTCAGTGTTTGATGACTGTTATTAGGCAAAAAAATGTCTCAGTTCATTACTTTGAGCAAACATTTCCATGGACGGGCATATCGCAAGAAATCTGAGCTCAAAATTGGGGGATTGGGGAAGTCTTTTTTTTTTTTCTTTTTTTTTCCAAACATTAGAAAAGGAGAAGTCTCTGTGTGAAGTCTCTTGTTCATAATCACAACAGCCATTTTCAGTCATGGCTGAATGTTTGTTGACTCTTGTTTCGTTCATCTCTTCCAACAGGGACTACAGATCTCTTCCAACAGAGGACCACCTTCCCGTCTCTGTCACCGTTGACTGACCCTCGTTTCTCAGACCCCCGTATGCACTACCCCGGGGCTTTCCCCTACTCCGCCAACACCTCCAGCACCGGCATCAGTGGCCTCAGCATGTCAGCCTCTTCTAGATACCACACCTACCTGCCGCCCCCATACTCAAACAACCAAAGCCAGAACTTCCAGTCCAACTCCTACCTGTATTATGGCACAGGCTCTGGATCCTACCAGTTCTCCATGGTGGCGCCAGGAAACACCGGGGGCGAGCGCTCCCCCACCCGCCTGCTGTCCTGCTCGGGGGCCACGGGCACAGGAGGGACCAACAGCCTGATGAACCCGGGCCTAAACACCCAGAGCGAGGGTGTCGAGGCTGACGGAAGCCACAGCAACTCCCCCACTGCCATGAGCGCCTCGGGCCGTCTGGATGAGTCCGTCTGGAGGCCTTACTGACTGACAGACAGCTAGACAATCGAGGGGTGCGGGAAGAAGAGTAAAGAGGGTGATGAACAAAAAAAAAAAAGATGAACACTGAAAGAAAAAAAACAAACAAAAAAAGAGAAATGCTGCATGTTTGTCTTCTATTTCTCTGGCACTCGCTTTAAAGACTTTCTGCGTTTTACTGACTTTCTCAAGACTTCCAAGCATTTCGTACATTTTGAGTAAACTCCTGCACTGTGCTAAAACATGTACTCGTAAAGGACTAAAAAGCCATAAAAGTTGAGATTATGTTGAGCTAAAACTGTAAATAGACACAAGGGTAAAACCAGAGAAGCCATAGTGACCTATCAGGATCTGGTGTAAACAGGTACTCAAAGACAAAGAGACGATGGCGGTATGATCAATCAGTACAGCTGATGAACTGAAATACCAAAGTGGACATTCATCAAACAGACTGATCCGACTCACTTGGTAGGTAGAGAAGAGCAGTCGGACTGGATGTTTTCTCGTCAGGCGACATCCCTCCAACAGCATGGCTGCACTGCTGTAGCAATCGGTCCTTCTAAGCTTTAATATCTGTACAAATTTTGATATTGCAAACCATTTTGTGTCAATATCGTCACTTGCATCCAGGGCTGTTTCTTGTGCTCACCATACTCATGCAGTAATTTATTATCCAAACGGACACATTTAGCCTTTGGTACTAAACATGCAGTGGATGTTTCAACACAATCGCTGGGAGAAAAGCATTTTTTCTGTCAGGACTCACATGTTTAAGAAATGAATTGTCTTTGCTGTGTCATCAGTGTATCCAGTTTCAACGAGACAATGGCTGAGGAATGTAAAAGACAAACACAGTGGGCTGATTATTGGTTTCTTTTTCTGCAGGACTATTTAAGTCCTGTCTGTGTTCACTCTTCATGTTTTCTTTGATTTCTCTTTCAAGTCCTGGTCTGGTGTCTTTGAACTGGATGACACAGTTTACTTTTGATATTTATTTGAGCCAAATTGTGAGGAAATGTTGCGCATATACCCAAAATCCTTAAGCATTTCTCTCTATCTTTCCTTTTTTATATATATATATACAGTATATATGCCATATTTTGTTGTTGAGTATAAATTTGGAATTTGTGTAATATATTGCTACTAAATTATAAAAAAAAAAACAAAACCTTTAATGTAATTATTTTGTCTTCCAATGTAGCTTTGATGCACTAAAACTTTTATTCCTTATGAACCACGCCCAACAGATTCTGTTAGTGAGATGGTGTATCTATAGCCGAAATCTTTAAAACGACTTCCAAATTGCCTTCCGCCGCTAAATAAGCCATTTGCTTGATTTTTGCACTATGTTTGAACTTTCATTTCTCTTTTTTTGGTTATGTATTTACAAATAGCTGAAACTCTGCCGAGCTAAATATGAAATATTCCTTCTCATATATTTGCTGAACACACTGAAAGTGTCCTTTTAACAAATCCTCCACCAAGTAAATAAAGATTTCATGATTAGACACACACGCACATTCCTCCACCACAGGTGTGTGTGCACATTCCCCCTATCCAGAAGGGCCGTTCCCCTGCAGGTACACATGTGATCCCTCTATCCCTGGAGGAGGAAGAGTGTGAGGATGAAGGGATAGAGGGAGGAGGTGGGGTCAGAGTGGTATCTTCTTACTAACACCAAGGGCAGTAATGCAAGAAAAAAAACAAAAAACATCCCTTGTTGTGTATTGGTCCCTTTGTTCTGTATAATCAGTGAATGCTTTGAAGCCTTTATGGCCCTGATTCTGCCTCTGCCGGTCTAATTTACTGATCAGCAGTGCCAGGGGCTCATGGCTGTGCCAATAACTCACACGCCTGCACAGATGATCTGGGTATGAGCTGTGCAAAGGCTTTTACAGCAGCTATCAGGTGTCTTATATCTAATAGAAAAGTCTTCCACAAGAACGAAGCATTCAGTTCGGTATTTAGTTGCTATAAAAGTGAGATTTAATTTCAAAGTGAACAGTGATCCAAAGAGGCTTGCATTTGCAGCTCAGGTAAAAAAAAAAAAAAAGTTATGCAAGGTGTTTATAAAGGCCTCTCTGCCTTATTCCTCTTTTTTAAACTTCAGTATCAGTAATGATGTCTCATTCCTATCGCCCTTTGATTTAGAGGAAAAGCCTTTATACTGTAGAGGACCTTACTTTATTATGGGCAAAAATCATGCAGCTAGAGAAACCACATGTGTATTTATATTTGTGTGGTTCCTTCAAAAGAAAACCAAAGATCTTCACAAACTGCCCGTAATACTGTCAGTATGTTAATAATGGGAAAGATGTGTGGCAAACGAGTCATGTGTTGATATCTAGTATCATTCTTTATGCAAAACTAGGAAGCAAAAAATGTACATGTACAAAATGAGTAGTATTTTATTGTATATTGGATTAAAGAGCACAATGTTAATTTTTCCTTTTGTCTTCACAGGATGTCACTTTCTCCTTTTCATTTACCCAAAATGTTAATTCATCTTGCTCCTTTTCATTTCTCTTGATGCTCAGAGCATGTACATCTGAAAAACTGATGTTAATTTAAGAATCTCATCTATGTATGTAATGACATTGTTAATGCTTCCATACTGAGTGCTTGTAAAGTTTGCGGATAATGTAGTTTTTAATCATTTTAATTAAAAAACATGTGTCTCACTTTTGTCTTCACGACTACTGTTTGTTTCATCAGAATGACACTTCTATTCAAAGGATCTCCAGGAGACAGTTAAGATAGCACACACTTTTTCCTTTACCTGCCCTCTTAAGAAAATCACATACACATTAGATTTAGGTTCAGCATTTATGGCCACATTCTTCTACTTTATTTGCTTTACTAGAAAAACAATTGCATACCATTCGAGCTCTCTAATTTTGAAACTCAATGCTCCAAAGTCTGGATTGTGAAGTCTTTTATGGTTAACAGGGGGAGGCGTTGAGAATGAAAACGTTAAACATGGAGGCACAGGGTGTAATTCAGCCCCAGGAACCCAGACACCTTAACGCTGGCTGACAAATGAGCAGGACGAGAAAAAACACCATAAACGTTGATGGGTTCCAGCACATTCTCACCCAAACTAATTCTGTTCTTCTTCTTTTGCCTCATACAGTAAATACCATACATGCCTCCATCTCATACCCCATTGGTAGTTCCTGTCTGGTAACCTCTCTTAATAATTATCCTCTTCTCTCCCATTGGTGAGACTCTCGCTGGCAATTACCCCACACATCTCATGGGTTCGAAAATGCCTCAGCTGTCGACGCAGTGGTACCCGGAGTGTAAATAAAGCACCGCTCAGGAATCCAACACCGCCCTGGCAGCCTCCATGTTAGTGCTCGTCGGCAAGTTGTCACTTGTTAAAAACAATACAGGAGAAGTTTGGAATGTCGGCCGTCTTTTTTACCAGCAGTGTGGTTGTTAATTTATGCCGTGCTGATGGCATCTGTTTGGCCCATTTGAAGCCGAGCCACAAGATTAAACACTTGAGATGCTACCTTGTGGGGTGGTCTGATTTCAGATGTCTTATGTGGTTAACCTGAAACACAATACCAACGATTCCCTCCCTCTTAAACTAATGCCACCTGTCGTTGTGCCATGAAAGGTCTTCTGCTTCTCAACCCTTTGTTTTTCCTTCCTCTAATTATTCTTTTTATTTTCCTTGTTTATGCCATCCTGTATCTCTTTTATCTCTTCCTCGCATTCACTTCTATCCTTCCTTTCTTTCCTCCTGTGTGGCGGCTGCTGTGTCTGTGTCAGGCCTTCTATGGGGGCAGTGCTGGCAGAACAACAAAGCCTCAGGACGCACACACGCAGCCTCGATACACACTGTATTCAATTAACTCCGCACACACGCAAGAGAAAACTCGCACACACACAATCCCCTGCTGACACACTGGCCTCCACCCAGACAGCCCAAGCTCCACTTCTCAGTGTGAGTGTATGACAGATCTCCACCATCTTAAACATTTCCAACTCTTTCCTCCTGGTCTCTGCGACGCTCCTCGCTGATCCCCCACCGCTCAGGAAGCACAAAGAGAAGATGATAAGCTTTCAATTAGAGCAGGCTCAGGGGAATTTTCCAGCTGTCTTCACACACTCTGTGAGACCAGTCTCTCTCGTCCACATGTGGGGAGCAGAGAAGCTCTCATCTGGCTCCGTCTTTGTCATGGACGTACATGAGCCGCACTGCTTTTTTCATCCCATCCCTGGTCCTGCTATGATGTTCTTCTTCTGAAAACTGTAGCTCTCCAGGAAAGAGGGGAAAACGTTTTCCTGGATGAGGCTGCTCGTCTGGATGTAATTGTAGTCAAAGGCATGATGAATTGGTTTATAAGACAACATAGAAAATTGCATTTTAAATGGATGAAGCATAAAGAGGACAGGAGACATGATTGTGAGTGTCAAATGAAAGACGAACTGAAACAATGAGAGGCATTGAAGGAAAAGTACTTTGTCAGGTCAATCATTTGTTCAGATGAACAGAATGTCTTTTGAGTTTTCATGCAACAAGACCGAGCCTTGTCCCACACAGCTTTATCTTCAATTAATCAGAAAAATGAGAAAGATTAAAGCACTATTTATAAATTTAAATGAGAGGCAGACAGAGAGAGAGAGATGCAGCAGCCAGAGAAAAACAGAAAAAGAGAGGGCAGAGAGGGAGTGTTTTGGAAAGAGCTCAGAATCGTTAAAACCCTCTCATTTCTCATGAGTACAGTATCCCGTGTCGCTTCTGCGGTACCTGCATACGAAACCCATTAGGGCCTGCTCTGCAGCCGCTGACCTCTCCTACCCCGAACCCGTGAGAAGGACAGGCTAGAACCGGCTCGGTTTGGGTGCCTGGTACATGACCAGAAGTCTATTTTCTAACCAGCCTGGTGGTGGGAACAGAGGCTGCCGTCCAAAATCAGGGTTCCCACAGATTGACCGACAAACACAGGGGCCAGGGGCTAAGAAACCACGAGAGCTGTGATGCAACTGTTCTCACACTGATGACTAGCGCTGCCCTGGCTGACAGAGAGGGAGATATGAAGAGAGAGAGAAAGAGGGTTCTCCCAGTTCAGAGGGATCCCAGCGAAGGTAGTTTCTCAGCCATGTTGGGTCTACAGAGACCGCTTTGTGTAGCGATACGCCAAGCAGCTCCCAGTTCCCACAGTGGAGCACTTCTCCATGGAGCTAGCACTAGGTTCCCGCTTGGACCCAGAGGATCACTGAAAGCTTACAAGTGGCTCTTGCAGAGACAGTCTCACTATCAGTTCGATCTAGAGAGCCGCTGCCATAAATTTAAGGTCATCATCACGTGTGAGCCAGAGTTGTTGTATAACTGTTAAAAGACTGAATGTCGGATGATGTGAAAATGACAGAACTACATTTAGTACAACATTTTTGGTTTTGTTCCTCAGCAAGATATACCACTCAAAAGTTTAGATGAACTGAGCTGAAGGAAATGGTTAATTAATCTATTAGTCAATCAATAGAATACTAAGGGACATAAGACTGAAATAAACATGTTCTGGTCTTCATTTTTTAGGATTTGCTGTATAATGTGATATGTATATCCTAAAGTTTCACCCCAGTCACCTGGATATAATGTTAGCAGTTTATGGAAACCAGAGATAGCGCCAAGGTTGACATGTGTACCAAATTGCTTAATAGCCGACTTTCACTTCAGGAGGTCGAGAGGAGGGTGGTGGCGGTATCACAAACCAACAAGGCTGGGGAACAGCCGACCACAGTTTAAATCTGACCAGTGGATATTTTGAAGAAGGCCTGGGGATATTTCCAGCCTTTTTTGTGAAAGGAGGATGTTTTTAAAAGGTGATCTATAGACTTTTCCAGTGTTTATTGTGGTGACCAAATCTGGCTATTTTTCACAGGAAGATGAACCACCTCCATCTGTGATCGTGGCAACCAAAACAGGTATTATAAACCAAACCATGATAATTTCCTGACCTTGTGGTTTAAACAAGTGGTTTTTGTGCCTAAACTTTGAGCAGAGCATAAGCACGGTATTGTGACAAGAGAGAAAAAGAAAATTCAACCTAGACAGACCTGAAGTTACAAGAATTAACATCAGTATCAAAACATCTGTGGTTTTGCAGAAATGTACTTTTGTGAGTTTTGGATTCTAATTAAAAACTCAAAATGATTAATAATTTAATGATGATTTTAATTGTTGGCAACTAATTTATTCATGTTAACTTCTGAAACAATTCTCAGATGTTTAAGAACATTTGTTTAGATTTGTTTAAATTTGTTTTTCTAACCCACTATTATGGAAAGCTAATTTTAGCTTGTAGGCAGCAGCAGCAGCATCGATTCCAAGAACTAACATGACAGCAGTTATACAAAGATGCTTCCTGATAGTGCTGATAAGAAACGGGCCACGCTCTAAACAATCTTCTGCTGAACTGAGTCAGCCTTGCCTACTCATCTCATCACAGGAAACCAAGACACATAAATGAGTCAAAACCAGAAGAAGGCCTTCATACATTTTTATAAAAACCCAAAAGACCACTGCATGGTGGACCTGTGGCCCAGACCATGGTTAGAGGGTGATCCGGCTAAGACCACAGCAGCTAACTTTCATTTAAATGTCATAACAGCTTGAATTGAAATTCTTGTCATTGCATATTGACCACAGCTCTCTCTCTCTGTCAAACCAATCTGGGCTTAATTTGATTAGTGAGTTGAGTAAAAGGAAGATCATTTGACATGAGAGGATAATAGCTTGTAGTGTTTCGTGATTTTTCATTATTCATTGAATAAAATAACAAGCTTTTCAAATTTTCATTTGAACATTGTATTTTTACTTTGCAGAAAGATGTGATATTTCTGAAAGAGAGGGGCAGCTTCCCAGAAACAATGACAGTTGTTTCCCATGCAGATTCATGAGAATTGACACAGTCTTCCTTTCTCCCTTTGTTTCTCACAGAGAAAATCTGAAAGATCTGTACATGCAAACACTGCTTCCTCTATAAAACAGGAAATTAACATGCACGCACGCACGCACACACACACACACACACACGCGCAAACACACACACACTATAGCTCTTTGCCAGGCTCTCCCCCATCACGGTGGGGTCCTGAGTGGAGGGGGAAACAGGGATCCCTGTGGACCAGGTCTCTGTTCACTTCCTGCTCAAGCAGGGGAACACGCTACATCGCCGGTTCACATACACACTTTCTATCTTTCTATCTCCCTTCCTTTTTTCATCCATGGACGCAAGTAGTGAGTAAGATGAGGATGATTGCTCAAGTCTGTTTTGGATCACGTGGGAACATGAATGGTCATTCAGAGACTAGATCATACTCTCTTGTTCCCACTATCTGCTTTGGTGAGATAAACGTATGGCTTTGATTATTTGCTGCTGAGTCTAAAAGTAAAAGTCATTCAGAGAAAGACCTCCAGTCTAGATGACTAACATCCTTTCACCAGTGAGGACTCGTGTGGCTGTAAAGAAATCAGTGAAAACCACTGAAGCACCACAGACTTGCTGCCTTCTCTAACCCTTAAACTGGGCGACAACATTAAAAACATCTTTCCCTCTTCCTCTCAAGTGTCACTAAACACAAGAGCTTTACAAAAATGTGTCTGGCGTCATCTTTCTTATATCATCACTCTTCCCGAAACAGTCGCTTTTATTGTTGTTGCTATTTTGGCACTTTGATCGTAAATATCAAGACAATCAAAGCCTAGTCTGAATAAATCAAGCTGCTGCTGACACCTAATAAAGTGTTGGCTATTGTTGCTGTGAGACAGGTGAGGTGACTATAAGCCCTCACTTTGGTGTCTCTGTCTCCAGTCTGCACTGTGTGTGTGTGTGGCAGTGTTACACACCCCCGTGTCTGGCCGTGGCTGCCCCGCAGGCCTCTGCTAACCAGTTCCCATGGTTCCCTGGTTCCACTATAGTGACTGCGGACTTCCTCAGGGGACACCTCCCACTCACTGGTTTGTTTTCATCCTTAATGGGAGATCATCTTACACTCTTTATGGTGGGTGCGTGTGAAGTAAACAGTTTGTGTGTGTGTGTTATTCTTTTCTGTACATGCACCTGCATGGACAAAGGCATATCATCAGGTTTGGTCGAGTGTGTGTGTGTGCCTGCGTGTGTGTGTGTGCGCCTGCGCACGCAGCAAAAATGTTGCGTCGACCTACAGACACCAGACACCTATATTTCTGTTCCTTTTGTTTTTGCCCATGAGGCAGAGGGGAAGATGAAGAAAAAGACACATATCTTTAGAGTGTCTGGAGGCGCATTTAAATTTAGGAATAATTGCTTTTAAGTGCTGAAATATAACAGCCAAATGGCCCGTGGAACAAAGAGGGCCTGTGGGGGGATGGAAAATGAAGCATTTACATTCAGGGCCTGGTAATGAGGGGGTTTTCCTGAGAGATGACAGCAAGGAGAAGGATCAGAGGTACACAGAGGGAGAGAGAGGTAAAACAGAGAGACTTCATCAGACCAGGGGGTGGCAATTACAACGATGATCCCAGACAAGATTCTTGGCAGTAATGATGGCCTCAGACTGTGACACACTCAGACAAGAGGATCATACACAATGCGTACACACATACACACACACACACAAACCTTCCAACAGTTTGAAGCCTACAGGTGTTTGTGCTTCACGAGAGGCCCTATACTGTATCTCAGCAGGGGCTGCAGCAACGGAGCGAGCCAAGGAGGATTTGGGCTACAGGACATCTTGGTGTATTCAGCCATGTTATGAGGTGCGGCCTTTTGGCAGGTCACTCACAGCAGGGCATGGCAGACCTGAGCATAAACACAGCCAGTCCATGAAAACCATCCATCAAACAAGTCCACCAGGGAGAAAAACCCATCAATCTCACTCACTGAGACAGACACAGATTATTGAGGACACCGAGAGGAATTACATATTTCTGGTTGAACATGAAGTGAGTCTCCAACTTCCTCAAGCTAAATGTTTTGGTTTTTTTTTGTTTTTTTTTAAAGGAAAAAAATATTTATTGCTGACACATTAAATCAAACAACAGATTTCTCCTTGTGTTTTCTGCTCTACAGTCACCTTGTATTTAGCAGAGAGTGGCCCTGCAGTTTTCTTTTTGTGGTTTTTGGAAATGCCCCCACTTTTCCGGCCCTGCTCCAATTTTCTTTAAATACAACCGTAATTGGTTTGATTTCCTACCTCCGGCCTGGCGGTGAGAGGGGGGGTTGTGAGCAGCGGTGGGAGCTAGAGAGGGCCAGACGAGGGGGACCCAGCCCACAGCGGGCGATCTGCACGCTTGGGTGGCAATACAGCTTGGACTCAAGCGCCAGCACTACTATTCCCTCGTTTAAAGGCTGTTTATGGGAAGAACCTGGAAGGCCATCAGTGGAACCTGACATAAATCAGCAGAGAAAAGCACACTAAACACACTAAACCGCACAATATTCAGAAACGCTCTTTCTGATACCTGAGTGTGTCTGAATCTTGAGCACACACGTCATAACTCTTTCTTCTTTCTGTCTCACACACATCTATCATAACCCCCCTGCCAAAAAAATCTTGCGACATTATCACAAAGGCATTCCAGCCTACAAATCAAAACCAGTCTCCAACAAAAAAGACCTCTCTTTGTGATTTCTCTCACAGGCAGGCAGGCAAGCAGACAGAGAGGAGTATGAGTGTGCTGCTCATCAGGCAGGCGTGAGTAATCAAAGAGGAAATAAGACGTAGTGTCTGAGAGAGGCCGAGCGAGCCCCTACTGATCTACAGCCAGCTCATTGTTCTGGCCTTCTATTGTTTCCTGCTTAGTTGGCAGACCAGGGAGCTGCCAGCCAATGAGGAGCCAGTCTAGATTTTTTGAGGTCTTGGAGCAGCTCGGAGGTATGCCTCTGGTGGCACTGATGGCGAAGGGGTAATCCTGGAAAACCAGGAAGGAGCAGAGATGCCAAAGCATAATGACAGTCTACTGTTGATATACATTGACATAATGTCAAACTGAATCTGATCTACCACACAAGCTACTGAAATTGAATCCTACAGATTTCAAGCTAATTAGCGGTGTAAGGGCCTTAAAGGTGAGAGAGTTTAGCTCTAGCTCTCCTCCTGATGTCTAAACAAGGGGGGAAACTGGATCCACGCACTGAAATGTCTCAGTCTGGGGTAGAGGAGGTGTTGATTTTTACTGTAACCAGCGGCAACCCGGAGCAGGCCTGTTATGGGGAGTCCAGGGCCAAACACTGCCTGTTAATATAGGATGGGGAGACAGTAGAGGAGTTTGTCTTTATGATGGCTGGAAAAAAAACAGACGAGCTTCCAACCAAAGCAAGATCCTGGGGTATGTGGTCCAGCCGCAGGAGAAACGGACCCAGGAGGCTTCCGTAGCTCAAGCGCTGGTGCAGAGAGAACACAGGGACGCTTCCAAAAATGGCACAAGTGCGTGCACGTACACACAACGAGCAGCCTTCCCGGCAAGCGACAGTCAACGCGGTGGAAAAATACGGTAACCGATGCATTAAAGCCCAGGGCTTTGAGGGCTTGCAGGGACACAGTGGCATTAAAGACAGACAGACCAGGGGGAAACACACCACAAAATATCCAGAAAGCAGAGGAGTCAGTTGAGCAATATGGGTCAGTGCCGCACACAGACTAGTTAAAAAAAAAAGGAATCAAACCAATGTGATTAAGGCTCATACAGTTGGAAAAGTGTACATGTGTATGTGTTTGGGCATGAGTCAACCCATACATATATTACTATAGATAAGTGCGGCCTCTCCACATATCAAAATGCCAGTGTGTGCACCATCAAAGCCAGACGTACCCAATAATTAAAGAGATCGGAACCAGTGTTGGCCACAGCGCCTTTCTCCACAAAAGAGGGACCTTGCTCCTAATAAACAACTTTTATAAAAACAAGATGGTTTTAGAAGCAGAACCAGAAAACAGCTCAAAAGAAAAAACAAAATCCCCCAAAACTAACAGTCTCTTCCTTACATGGTGGGCAGAGGCCTGTTTGTTACCAAACAGTGCACTTCCAACCCCAATCCTACTGAGCCCCCTTTCACAGTATGGAGCCATAGGTATCTCATTTAGACTGTACAAATGTTAACAACTCCTTGCACTAGATGTGAAACAGGACTTTTAACTGTACACGAGTCAAGGGTCCATACAAGTTCACAAGTTGAGGGAGCAGCGGCCTCTCTCTGCTCAATCGAACAAATCCCCCAAAGTCTACAAGCTAATCCGTCTCAGGGCTTACCCAAAAAAACAGCAAAGCAAGACACTGACACGCTCAAAATGACGACAGTAAGCCAGGCTTTTGGCTTTGCGATCTCAACTTGTGCCTTCCTGATGAGCTGACAGGCTGTAGGAGTAACACTGACTGTCTTATTAATGCTTAAAGTATTCTGACAGAGCCTTTTGTTACTTACTTAAACCACGCTGCCTGCAACGACTTAATGGAAGTCTAAAAGCCATTAGACCAGAGGGCTTAGCCAACACAAACGATGCGCACACTGGCTATGAAAAAGCAGCTAAGGGCAATCAATATATCTCCCCTCATTCTCCTCCTCCTCCTCTCCTGCTCCAGTGTTAAAGCTGAATTGCATGGAATTCTCTTTGGCTGCTGGCGAGTAAAGGAGACACCTTGGTTTAGATCAGAGAGAAAGCAGGGATGGAGTGCCAGCACCTGCAGCGTGAGCAGATTGGATATGTCCATTAACGTCAGCTGCAAGTTAATTGCCTTTCGCTCTGTGCTTCTCTGCTTCACTGCTTGGTTTTTCTACTGCACTTTGATGTCTATCATATTGGTTATGCACTGCTCAGCTGAAAATCAAAAATTCATATTTTACCTTTTACCTGTAGTTATATTTATCCCTCTAGATAGTTTTGGTATGAGTTGCAGAAGTTCAGAGGTGTTCTTGATGGCACTGGATGGTTCTCGAACCACCCCAAAAAAGCACATTTGAAAAAGTTCAGCATCAACATCGCAATACAATGTCATGCAAGGCAAATTAACTCCAACACGCTCGTCTTTTTAAGAGACATCTCTCCAATTGAGTCCACTCTTGATCAATTTATCAAACAAAGCAGGACCTACTGCACTCCCCTTCCAATCACCTCTTTTTTCTGTAATGATTAATTCTTTCCCAATATGGCTATTCAAGTTACCTGATGAAAACTCCCTGTGTTTTTCATATCGTAACACTCCATACCACCGTATGACTGCGCAGAGGGAAGTTTAAGAACTCAGGGACAAGATGCTAGCTACCAAAGGTAACTAATTTAGCTTGACCCGCAGAGGAGGCCATCAATGTCTACATCCTGGCCTGTCACGAGCCTCTCATCCATGTGTAGAAGGACACTTTCCTCTGCGTGGTGATATTATAGAAAGAAAATCGCTCCAACTTCAAACTGCACACAGCAAGGCCTGTGGATTGTCTTGAATAACCATGTCTTGATTTCTGGAAAGAGACATTGCTGTTGAGTTTTTCACATGTATTTTTTTGTGCTTTGAGCGCCACGAGCCGAGTGCCAATTAGTTCCATTATACTGGACAGAAGGCAGACATCTTTACAGACCTCCAAAACTCTGGTGTGCGTGAAATGGATAAAACTATGCTACATGTAAGAAAAAATGTGTATTTTTGATTTTGGGGTGAACTGTCCCTTTAAGGAACAGACAGAACAAAAGCCAAAATCAAAACAGAGAGAGGCTTCGCTGTCAGTGGGGGCACGTGAGTGTAGTCTGTTGTCATTTTACCATGGCGACATGGGCAGGGAGGAGCCAGCTGGGGCGTCTCTCTTTAACTGGCCTGGCATGAAAAGAAAAGGCAGCGGGCTGGAGACCGATGGCAGAATCAAAACTTCAAAGACCTCCTCTCTCTCCCCCTAGATGTACTGTATGGCGCTGAAAGAGAACCTGCTAGTTCACTTTAGCACAAAGACATTCAGGCACACTGTTTCTAATGCATGCACACACACACACACACACACACCTGGGACTATCAGTCGGCCCAACAGTCGTTTCCTGATTCCTTTTCAAAGGAACAACAGGAGTGCGGTTATGAAAAAACACACATATACAGACACACGTAGTATTACACAAATGCAAGAGTGTACAGACACAGCAATAATTCACCACATACCAGACAGATATTCGCCTGCAGCCTCTGACACACTACCATAAGATAAACTGAAAGGTAAATCTTCCTCTGTGTGGAGCTGAGGTGTGGCTGCTGACAGAGCAAACTCTTTCATGCCTAATAGTTTTTCCGTCACAGACAAAATAAAACAAGCCACTATTGTAGTGTCATAAAGAAACTAAACAACCTGGACAAAAGGCCCCTGCAGGCATCAAATACCTGACGTCACAAGTTTTCTTTCAAGTGCACAGCTGACTTGGGCTCACGGTATTTTCATTTTAAAACCCACTTACTTTAAGACCCACATCTCTCTTTATCCCCCACTCACGCACACACAACGTCCCTCATGCTTCCTGTGAAAAAGTGCTGACCATGTAAAAGAGATAAGAACAAATCCCCGAGAGTATAGCCACGCCAGGTTGGAGAGTTCCCCCTCTCATAGCTCAGTGTGGCTGAGTCCCCCCCTCCAGTGGTGATTATGGTGAATGGCACTTCTCCTACATGAATGTGTGTCCTCGAACCCCTTATGCGCCTCTTTACCAGCCAACAGCCACAGTTAACCACAGCTCTGCCACAGGGTGTGACTGCAGGACACAGAAGGGGTGAGTGGCAAGCAGGGGAAGGGGGTGAGGCAGCTTTTTGTGGGTCGCCCAAGGGGGTCCACCACATTCCTCTATCTCCCCACCACAGTAGCCACCGAGCCCTGGAGAGAGAAAGCCACCCCACCACATTTTAATGAGGGCTAAAATAAACAATATGAGCACACAAAACCCACCCTGACTGGTTGACTGCGGGCACTGGAGCGGGGCAGCTAAGCTGGGATGTTACTCGAAGGTCTGGGAGTCGACGGGGTGGCAGATGCCACAATGAAATCCACTATTAACTTATGTTGTATGGTAACGTTAGACCTTTAAAGGGCTCGAATAATGGGTAACAGTGTTTATTGCAGAGGCACTGTGCACCCACTGGGATGCAAAGTCTTGAAGGGACAGTTTTTGACACTGTAAACGGTCAGTTCAACCAAATGACAAATTAACAGATTTTCTCACCTACCTGCGATGGAATCCAGCCACGCAGAAACTTTAGCTTTGGTTTTCTTTGCCCAGGCTTTAAAATTGAGAGTTCTGCTTCTACCACAACACAAAAAAGACAAGAGAAACTTTAGATATTCTGTTAAAAAAAAATCTGTTCAGAAATCATTTCTTTTCTGTTTCTGGACAATCCATGGAACGCACTTTCAACTTTAACAATCAGAACAACTTTGAAAAATAGAATTAAATGTAAAAATCACAATGAAAACAGTAAGTGGAATGTAAATAAATTCTTCAGTGAGACAGATACCATGATGTATCATTTGATGATTGTCTTGCAATTTATCAATTATGGCAGAAGCTCCATATTGTGATACTATTATTATCATCATGGGCAATGTATTGCATATCCTGACTTACACTGTGACCCCCCCACCCTGCTATATATATAAATAATCATTATCATTCTTCTTATTCTTATTGTAACTATTATGAAAATGGGTACTTATTTTATTATTATTATTTTTTTTACCTTAACTGAATATATGAAGTGTAACATAAAGTCAAAGTTACCTGATCATCTGACAGTGGAGCAACATGAATTTATGATTCATCCTGCATTCATTCATTTATCATCATGAGTCATGCATCAGACGAGAGTTACTTAAGAAGGCCAAATAGTTTGCACCTTTATGTGTCAGCAACTGAACCTTACAAAAGACGCCTCTTATAACGCGTGTACCATTTAGTCCAGTCTTGACACGAAGTGAAATGCCAAAATATTGAGATTCATCACATATGGAAGCCATTCAGACACACCAGCGATATGTAGGAATATTCTCTAGTTTCACACTTTCCTCCAGTGTGCCACTTTGCATCACTCTTAGCATATTTATGTTTTCTTTTGTTTTTTGTTTTTCCAGAGTTATCACAGTACACGTGGGCCTATTCATGAGGAACTACATGCCGCCAGACAAAACCTCGTCGCTGCCATAAAAGACACACAAAATGACGACCTGAAGACGTTTTGCAAGAGAAACAGACCTGGTCGCAGGACCAACACTCCCTCGGCGCTCATGCTAACTGGTCGCAGACCTCCAGTATTTAGAAGGGTGCCAACGTATTTTCTGAATAAAGGCCAATGTTGCTGAAGATGCGCGGCGCAGATAAACTCAATGGGAAACATGACGGAGGCCGTGAGGTTATACAGGAGTGTAAGTCTGACTGACATGCCTCAGCTTCTTTGCTATACAACAACAACAACAACAACAACAACAACAACAACAACAACACACTGTGTGGTCTGTGCCAAGCTAGCTAACAGCTACAGTGTTTTCGTTGTCTGCTGCTTGCTTCTGATTGGCTCATTAGCTGCGCTTAATTACCTTCTGATGCCACCTGTGGCAACACAACAAGCGCTTCAAATGTATTGACAAGCTTCTATTCAATCACAGTATGTCATTATGACTGAGTCACAACAATTCCTTTGAAATGGTTTATAGACGCTTCTCACTTGCCAATATGTCTCATTGCAGGGAAAGCACAGGTGGAACTAATAGCATTAATTGTGGTTTGGTGGTTCCATTTGGGCGTGCCGGTATCCCCTCCAGCAAGCCAGCATGTACAGTACCACAACTCTCCCACTCGCACGCCTGAGTGGAGTACAGCCACTAGTAATGTCATTAGATCATTTACAAGTCATACAGGTTTGCTTTTTTCTCACGTTTTATTCTGAGGGCTAGGCACGTTTTATTTTGCTTCAAGGTGTGTCATGAGGAAGAATCTCCCTTCAAATGCTTGACATCAGATATGTTTTCGTCATTTTGATTTGAACTGGCTGAAAGCAGTAACGGGAAAATAAGAAAAAAACGAATACTTTGATGACCACATAATTATCATGATGTTTGCAGTCTGGCTCCTCAACTGGGAGCCTGGATGCCACAAGTTGTCACAAGAGAAACTGGGCTATTGTCGTGAACTTTACATAAATATACACGTTTAGTTTATTCCGAGCTATTTAACTTAACATTTCTATTTTTTATTGTTTTTTTATTTTTAGAATGGGTCAGAACTCATAAACAAGAGTTCTTCAGACTAGAGGTTTGTCATTATGAGTTGAACTGTATTTTAATGAGTTGAGTCTGTGCTGTTCATTCGTCCAGTTCAGACTGAAAACTTTTCTTCATTGTTTGAAAAAAAAACCCATATAAGATGGAAAATTGCTGTGTCACTCCTAACTTGTCAAAAATGACTCGTTGGGATGGCGATATTTAAGACAGACTGATCAGCTGTTTTCAGTGGAAAAATATTAAAAGATTGTGTTGATTTAGCTCAAGTTTTATACGAACGGCTTCGTGATTAGGTTATGTAAACTTAAAGATTCAAATAGAACTGAATGAACATGATTAGATTAGAGTTTTTTTGTTTTGAATCTTGAAAGGCCCCCTCAACTTCAGTCAACTAAAAATTCTAAGGCAGTCAGGAAACTGACATTTTTTAACGTCACAGGAAGATTAACAGGAGAGAGGAACAGGTAAACATGTGAATGCTAAGTTTAATTTACTTTTCAAATGCCAAATGTTTATTACTCATAAATTACTCAATGAAATTATCCCTTGAGGTCACAAAATATGCCCAAACAAAATAATGGTGAAAATAAATCCCTCTTTGTTTGACCTGGTCAGAATCTGTGGCGATGTTGGTCCCAAGTAGAAACTGCTTTGTTATAAACAAAGGCATCATTTTTGTAGCCCATACAAAGTTTGTTTGTTTTTTTTCTCTTGAAAATTAAAATATTTATGATTTAAAAACGACATTCAATTTACATATTTGCACGCCCTACTTGAAAAATACTTTGCAGTTTCTCTTCTAAAGCCACTGTAAAGCCCGGCTCTAACTCAAGGCTGCTTGTGGCTTGTATCTTAAATTGATAATGGCAGGCCTTGCCTGTTGGCCACAGTGAACTCTGAAAACTGGCAGTGGAAATAACATTTATCCTTTTATTTCTTTCAAACCTGTCATAATAGAGGTTAGATAATGCACATGAATGGAATATTGTGAGCAAAACGAACTGAAAAGATATTTCACAACATGGATTATTCGTCCAACCGCGAATTTTCCACATATAGGGCTGCGTGCTGTCAATCAAGAGATTAACTGAATACAAAGCAACCTGTATGTAGCCACATCAAATGTCAGGTGCACAGTCCATATGCAAAAAAAAGGTTTTTCACACATTGTAGGTCCAAAACCCAGTTGGGATATCACTGTGTACCCTTGAGCGAGCTACTTTACCAGAGTAAATATTTAGCCAGCTGTATAAATGGGTGTTGTGTGTAAAACCTGCAAACTGAACTGGCACTGCAGCGAAAGGACCCGATGCCAAACAGAAACAAGGCTCCACTGAAAAACACACCGCTGATTGATTTGCCTGTTAAAGTAAGAGGACAATGGCTAAAATGTGCATCAAGTCAAGGGCGAAGACGTCCCACATTTTTCTCTTCATAACAAAGAAGATCTGAGGAAACAACTGTGACTGTATCCTTTGTGTGTTCATAGCTTAGCTGAGTTGTTGGCTCCCTCTCATGGTGTATAATATGGCCTGCTCTTTACAGACAGACACAGACACAGACACAGACACACACACACACACACACACACACACAGTCAGCATGCTTGAGAAACAATACTCAGCCCCTCCTTGCCTCACCTTCATTACCCAATTACACTAATACACTAGCCCTGCTTGTAATGAGTGTGTGGTCTGAATGATAGCCAGCCTTATTGTCTCTTCTCTTACCTCACACTGACACATACACACACACACACACACACACACACACACACACATTCGTCTGTCTGTTTGCATCTGGGTGGATTTCCTTCCAGTGAATTACAAGTGGAGACCGCGTCTCAGCGCTCACCAGTAAGGGAGGAGAGAATGTGTGGGGCTGAAACGCGACACTTTAATGATCTGGAGAGCATCCAAAAACTGTACGCCCCCTCACCTTTTCTTCTTTTTTTTCCCCCTCCTCTTGCGAAACTTTGTCTGTGATCAGCCCTGCAGAATGGGCTTGTTTGTGCCTCAGAACAGTAGGGAATTGGCTGAAAAACATCATCAAGCTGACAGCCAGAGGGTGTCTTCTGGGGGAGGTGGGGCCCACAGTGGGTGGACACCCACATGAGACATTCCTTGGAGATGGAGAGCTGTAAACAAACATCCCAAACCAGAAGAGTGTAAAGCAAGAAACCCAGTATGAGACAGTTTTAATTTTGGATGACAGTGCAGGAATGAAAAGCTTCACAAAAACATTCCCTGCAGTTATTTTTCCATTGATTGAAAGAGTGAAATAATAATGACATTTCCCATTTTTCAGTTTGCTAGGGAGCTCATGGAGGCCCTCAAGATCCCTTGGCCCCTCTTTGAGATACTCTGTGTTTACACCGCAGGTAAAAAAAAATAAATAAATTAAAAAAAAAACATCCTAAAAGTAGATTTTCCCCAGTAGAACTTAAACAGATTTTGAAGACTGTGAACACATCAAATGAAACAAAATATGAAGTTAAAATGTCTAACTTCAGTGTGAACGCCTACTGTTCAAAGGCTGACTTTTGCCTTTGTACATCAGGCAAAAGTCAGCTGATGTTGAAAGGCTGACTATTGCTGGCTTTTAAAGTTGACAAGCACCAATAATTCATGAAAGATGTGGAATATTTTAAGGTTTGTTGAAAAGGTTACGCTAAACTGAATTGCTGGCTTTAATTTGCATTACGAAGTAGCTGGTGCAACCCTGATCTGTTTGAATGAAACTTCAGTTTAAAAAGTGACATCAGTATTTATGTAACTCTCACTGTCACTCCAAGGTAAAGATTTAACATTAGTTACTCTGAATGGATTGAAGATAGAGGCAAGGTCACCCTAACCATGTATGATTTAGGGGGATCTCATGGCAGAAATTGAATATAACGTACATGACAATATTTTTGTGTATCATCACCTAAAACAGTTGTTGAGTTTTCGTCCCGTTAAAATGAGCCTTTACCATCTACACCTGGAGTAGCATTGCCCACGATGCACTGCAACATTTCTACAGTTGCCCTGGACAGGCAAACCAAACCTTGGCTCTGGGAAGAAGCTACTTCAGGGCGTGAGATGAGGGGTATGTCATTCTTTGAGATCTGCAACCACACCTCTAGATGCCACCAAATCCTACACACTGGACTTTGATTAAGGAACTGGCTCTGACTCATATGGGTTGTGACTAACAATTTAAAAGGCAACCGTGTACATAAAAGAGGTTTATACGAAAATCACAAGTCGGAGTGCCAATAAGAATTTTATTTCAATTCAATCAATATTGTTAAAAAAAAAAAAAAAAGAAGAAGAAAGAAAGAAAGAAAGCCATGACAAAGCTTGGATACTTTCTATTTTCTTTGTACAACGTCACACTCATGTTGTAATGAAATGACCTGTGAAAAACCTTCCTGCAAAACATCTGCAGAGAGAAAAGAAGTAAGGCAAAGAGGAGATGGTTTATCTAACATTAGAATCCAGCAGGCGATAAACGGACCCATTTTCCTCAAAATTCAGATGAAACGTATGCAATTTACACTTGAAATCAAATCTGAGCAATCAAAACAAATATTTACAATTCCTTTTTTCCTTTTAAATCAAAATTTGTTACATAACAAAATAAACATGAGAAACATGGCGAACAGGAGAAAACAAAAACTAGTTTTGCTTTATCTGCACTAAAGCACTTTGGAGCTACTGTATCGTAACATACATTCACTACTTTAGAGATCGATCTACGTACTGAAGAGAAAGTAAATTCGACCAGGTATTCTTTTACTGCTACTCTCCTCGGATGGTTATGTCATAAATATCTTTAGTATCGCCTGACTGCACATTAGTGTCCTTCGTTTGAGTAAGCTATGGAGAAGGAAACGCTGAGTGTGTGGTTTCTTTCTTTTTCTTTGACTTCACTAGTTTACATAGCTGGAGTCATCCTATCCACAGTGAGATCAGAATCATGTGCCCGTTTTTGGTCCGCCACGTGTAATCCGAACTAGCGCTACAGCCAGCACGACCACAGTGAAGACTTTCCTTCATGCTTCATGAGAAGAGAAAGAGTCTGCGAGCTTGTATGTGCTGCTCAGTGTTTATATTGACACTTTATATGGCAATGTGGTGATAAACAAAAGGCCGGTCTATACATCTTTAAGCATCTGCAAGCTACATATTGTTGAAACTTTCTTTAGACCTCAGGTTAAATTTTTTCCTGAGTTATCAATTCTGCAGCCGATACAGGAAATCCCCTACAATTCTACTGAGCTGAGCTACAAGACGTTTGCCCTTTTGAGGCAATGAGGAAATCAGAGCATGGATACCAGGTAGCTTTACCTGCAAAATTATTTTGATTTATTTATTAAAAAAACAAAAAAAACAAACAAAAAAAAAAACCTCGACATTAAAATAAAGCATCTTTAAGCTGATATGTCGACCAGTCGGGTTTGGATTAGCTTCAGATTCTACTTAAAGCTGTCAAATACTTGAGCCACTGAAACTTCAACACTGTTTACCTCTTAATAAGCCAAAAGACGACAGGGACAAAAAAAACAAAACAAAACTGCTTCTCGTCTAGGGTTGCTCTTCATCTATAGCAACCCTACAAAGAGCGACTTCATCACTAAATCAGACAACAGAAAATTAACAAGAGCATGTGACCTGAGAGAAGGTCAGCTTGAAGGTCACTTATCAGGGAGCGCTGTTTGACGAAGCTCCCAACATTGATAAGCACTGATACTCATGTCTGGCTGCTTCTCCAACGCCTCGCCGCCACACAACATTCATCAGCATCATGTAAAGCAAAAAGCAATTAATGATGAAAGGTGGTACAATGGTGACCATTTGCTGCATCAACTAAAGAGGTCTTCATAAAAACCGGAGAACAGGAGGGTGGGGGGTGGGGTGGGGGGGTTGATCGAGAAGGGTTCATGCATTGGCTCTAGATGAGGAGAGAAGGAAAAGAAGTCCAGAGTTTTTTCTTTCTCATGAATGAGCACATCAGTCCCAGTACTGGGACGGGGGGTGGCCGCCGTGGTGGTGGTGGTGTTGGTGGTGTTGGTGGGGGTGGTGGGGGTTACAGTGTGAGGGATGGAGGACAGACAAGCTTATTTGACCAGCCTCTTGGCTACATCTCCATAGGCTATCTCGATCTCCTTGTCACTGGGGCAGGTGTTGGTGAACTCTTCGCGCGTGTAGGCGTTGTTCAGGTACTTCCAGATGGCGGCCATCTCCTTGGGGATGTCAAAGCCTCGGTACTTCTTGGCTACCACCTGGAAGAAGGTAACAGAAGTTAGAGCTCTCACCAAACTGGGCTTTGTACTCCTTAGAAACTCAGAGCATATTGTCAGTTATTTGCAGTAATTCAGAATTAATCTAATCTGAAGAATAATCTGTCAAGAAAATATACATTTAACTAAGAAAACAGTTATGTTTAGTCATTTCTAAATATTGTGAGAGACTTAACTTAAGACTTGAAGCAAAAAAGAATAGGCTGCACAAGATTAATAAGTAATCACTAACATCTAATTATTTTAAATGATTTGGCAATTGTTTTAAGCCTATTATAGTACAAAATGCCATAGATTCACTAGTTCCAACTTTAAAATGTTTGATTTGCCAACAATGGCCGAACTGACAAACCCTGGAACAGCCACTATTATTGTTTGAAATTATTTAGAGGTTTTTGTTTATAAAATGCATCCATTATATTAGGTCTAAATATGTCATTAACAGGAATCAAAAATATTAGCAATGATACATTCGTAAAAAAATAAATAATAAAGACATAAAACATTAAAAAGGCAGTACAACATTTTATTTTCAAAACATTGGCGGTAGTCTAACCATGATTCCTAATGCACTCATGTGAGCAAGCTAACCTTACACTAAATCACTGTGCAGCAAACCAGTCAGCCATATACCATTATTATTAGTAGCATTACTGAAGTTTATGACATTTAATTTATTCATGACTGCAGAGACAGTTCTATTGGTCTATCATGTTATACTATGTTATAAGATATTTCAATGACCACTGCAGTGATTCAGTGTTGTTTACAAATGCTCACCTTGACTATATGCAGCTTGGGCAGCAGGTTACAGTCAGCAAGGGTCATTTCATCACCATCCAGGAAGTTGCGGTTGGAGACCTTGACGTCCTCGATGCTGTTGTGGTCGATCTCATCAGGCAGGGGTGAGCGAAGATACTCATCCAGCTTCTGCAGTGTCTTCAGAAGCCCACGCTCTAGAGCTGTAAAGAGATATATTATAATATTAAACAGTAAAAACGGCTTTAATTTATGTTCTATTATATTCTTCAGCACTATGAAATACTTAATAGTGTTGAATTGCCACAGCTTTTCCTGATGCCATCTATTACAGCTGCTACACCAATATGCTCATCAACCACATGGGGGCAGCATTTCATCAAGAGACAAGCACTTGTGTGCATTATAACCACAGGGAAACTACAATCTAACACAAAGCTTTAGAATAGCAGCATAGTACAATGAGATGCTTTGTAGGAGCTCATTACCCACCACATATTTCAATGTACTGCAGTTTGTTGCACAGGTTTTTTACTTTGTCCTCACCCCATATCCTCCCGTCTACAGATTATTCATTAATAATTAATTCCATATTCAGAAAATATGACATGAATGCTTGATTCACTTTTTCCACAGCATTCTTGACCTGAGAACTTATCACCGAACCATGAGATTCAGCCTCAAAATCTGTTGACACAGCTTTGGCTTTCACATCTAGCTCACCATGGTTCAATATTTTCTCACGGTGGAGAGCAGCCAACTAAAACATGACACAAAATCTAGAGTATTTTCTGAATACTATAAACATCTTGCTAGGGAAACAATTCCACAAATTGTTTCACACAAGATTCAACAGGGTCTACGAGACAATATTGTCAACATTTTTCATATTTTTCCAGTAATGTTATCTGTTAAAGTCTGTGATATGACCTCTCTTACAGCAGGGACCGGGGAGCATGTATCAGGAACAGGAAGGATGAGATTGTGAGCACTAGTTCGTTCTACGAAGAGCTGCTCTGTGGTTTTCCAGAGACCTCCACCAGGTGAGACAGGGAATATGAGGACAGGAGGAGCGCTGTGTTCCTGACTGAACCAGGATACCAATAAGGGCGAGGGCTACCAGTGTCGCCCAGCAATCAATCCCTGTGCTAAACCAGTGTGCCCAACCTAGTGCATGTTTGTGTTCGTCAAAAACAGCCACAGGTAACTTACCTTCATTTGCATCTGGTTTTGAGTTCTTAATGAATGCGGAAAACTTGGCGAAGATATCCATACCAGCTGTGTTGGACTCTGGGTGTCTGGCACCAAGCTTGATGTACCTGCACACAGGCAAACATCAAACAATAACAGGTAAACACACATGAATGTTGAAGTGGTTAAAAAGATAACTGATGAACCCCAATAAAAAAAAAATGACTTAACCTGTTGACAAATATTACTAATGTTGCACCTATACATGGTAATTGTAGTTTATTCTGAGTCCTACATACACCACCACCCTCCTGGTATAAATATTTACGTGTTGTGTATTATTATGCAGAAAATAATCTTCCACAAATGCAGTCTTTAGTCCTGTTTGAGTATATTTTTGTGATTTTTTAATTTTTTTTAATTTGATTTTGTTTAATGTTCCCAGCAGGAACAAACGGTCTATGGGAATGACTAGCTGAGAAAGTCAGAGAGAACTGAGAAACTGACTGAAAGATTGTTGGAATTATCTCCATTTAATTCACAGCATTGATCTAAGAGTGTGCTCAAGCCACTGCGGTGCAATATTGCCACAGAGGTGAGAAAATACTCACTTTGGTGGGCAGAGGATATCCTCAAGGAACTCCTCAATCTTGTTGACGTCAGTTTTGACCTCGCCATTAAAGGTGATGAAGGGCGGGTGTGTGCCTGGGGCCAGGTTCTGGAGGTCTGCAGGCTTCCTAAAAGACAAGTGGAGCAACTTTAGCGCAATGAAACAAACAGAAAAAAGCTATAAACATGTTTTTTAAAATTATTTTAAGACATATTTGTGGATCTGACCAGTAAAGTAAAAAACATAAAAGTAATTGTGAGAGGATTCGTGATTGGCCTTCTGTTTCCTGGTTAATCACGTGAATACAGTGGGTGTATATTCACTTTATAAAAGTTCGAGCAATTGAGAGTCAGCTGCACTTTAAACCACTTTTTTCCTTTTTCAGCCATCTCACTCTCGTCCTTCCATAACCACGGTTCCTCACTGTGTTTGACTGTCTCTATGTACGTGTTTGTCTCCCTCTCTCACTGCGGCCTTCAAACCAGCACATTTTGTACCAGATGTCTCTGGCAGGCAGATGACACTGACACACATAAACAAAATGAGCATGTGTTGAATGAGTGGTGTGGACACAACTGACTCATGAAATCCACAGACGCTTTAATCCCTTCAGTTTAGAAACAGCAAAAACACACAGCAGTGTCCCCACAACTGTTGGAACCTAATAGACTGATGTGAGCCAGCGGGCGGCGCGAATCCACTTAAACTAATGTCACAAAAACTGCATCCTCCCACGGAGACTGTTTGATGGTCCCGGAAGCAATAGTAATAGTAGCTCCAGTTTTAGGATAGGCCATCTAAGGGCACAAATAACAGGAAATTACTTCAATTCTTCAGCATACAAAGAGGAAGTTGCACCCTCGCCCAATGATATCACTGAAGAATGGCCAACAAACCGTCTAGGAGAATCCCAGGCTTTCATCACAGAAATGTAAACATGACAGCCTTGACCCAAGAGAAGACATGAACTCAAGGACTTATGGCAGTGACATGTGACATTCAAGTCTTTCTACAGGCATATTTAAATACTACAATAAAATCAGCCATAAACATGGCCAGCACACACCTTCTTTTGCAATACATAGTTATTTTATGTTTACTCAAGATTACAGACACTATATAGCACGAACCAAGAATCACATGTTTCTCTACTAATAAAAAGAATACATGAAAATGAAGCAGCAAGTAGTGACACCAGCTGAACAAAGGGTTGTTTGAGAAGAGGGGGGTAAACAGGCACTGCTAAGTAGGCGGACATCCTTCATTGGCTTTAACAGGATATCAGCCAGCTTTGTTTTATGTTACACCTCCACTGCCAGGGAAAATACATGCAAATATAGCCAAAGTTGACTAGTCAAATAGGTTCTGCTTTCCTCTTTTTCATTATATAAAAAGCCCCAGTATTTATATGGGTGTCTATTTTCTGCGTGAAGTGTGCATGTAACAAGTTACAATCATGTAACTGTTATCCTATCTAATTTTAGTTCACTATTAAACCATTTTCCCTTTGACTCACCTAAATTAGCATCTGCGTCATGTTGCTGCCTCATATTGGCTGCTGCAAATGTATACTTAGGTGTGGCCACACCTCTGATGTTGGCGCCCTGATGAAGACGCAGTACTGGAAACACCCTTTAAAACCTTATCCACTTTAATAATGGCTTTTTAATATTTCCATTCCTACTTGTTTGACACCTTTCCTTTCAATTTGAAGAGCCTGGATAGCAGGGCTCAAGATTAATGCTGTCCTGCTGCCTCATAAATTAGTATGTATAACTATTGCTTATGTCCCTTGCACTGTGTCTTCTAATGCCGTTACCATAGGTATCTCTATCTCTCTCTCTGTCTAGCGCTGTGTCAGCCCCAGCCGATACCAGCCGGCAGGCAGCAGATTCCTGCTGAGTATTTGGCTGAGGAAGCTAACCCCCAAGGATCTAATAGCCTACAGCTAACAGAGCTAATAAAGCTAACAGCTAACCAAAGCAGTACTCTGTCTACTAATGTCTGAATTGTCTAACACAACACAACAAGTCTAAGTCTAATACAAGTTTACAGTAGATAATGTACTTAAGTACTTCAGCTGAGTACAGTTTCAAGTTTCAAGTACTTTGAATGCCAATAATAACAACCAAAGATGAGAATATAATAAAGCGAGATTTAGATTTTACAGTTTATGTTCATTTAAGGATGGTTACCATGTGTTGAAAAAAAAAAAAGGACTGTCTTCTTGTTGTTGAAAAGCACAGTATTTATTTTATCCAAGTTCATCTCTGTGGTGTTTTTGGTCCCCATGTCCCAGAGGAGAAGACGCCTGTCAGAAATCCAGAATCTCTGAGTCAAACACACGTGACAAACAGAGACCATATAAACCAGACATCCATTTGACCATGCCTGGAAAATGATCTGGCGCTTGTCTGTCCTGCCTTTAGCATGTGGAAAAAACGTTTAGAGAGTATTTAGATGAATCATACACAAAAAAGAAAATAGAGTGGGTTTGGTAAAGAGCTCTGGTACTGGAATCCACATGTGAGGGCACATTTGCTTGCAGCTGGCAGGAAAAATTTAAATTGCAGTCAAAATTGCAGGGGATAACTGTTTTTTGATCCCTGTGGTGAAAATAAAAAAAAAAAACAAAAAAAAACATGCCGCCCATCAAAATCTAGGCAGGAAGTAAACTGAGCGAAGAACCCTGAATAGCCTCTCCAGGGTCTGTATGTTTATTTTTCTCGAATTTTCTCCAGCCTGGGATAGGGTCATGGGAAAACCAAATAAGCAGTGGGGAGGCAGCAAGTGTGTCAGAGGTGGGGCTGGATCAAAGCGGTACGGAGTCACCCAAAAAAAGCTGAAGGACACTCCCAAAGGAAGAAAAAGAGGAATATCCTGGTTTAAACGGCCAATGAAAGGAGAACAAGGCAGACGAGGAAAACGGGCAGAGGAGGATAATGGCTGTGGGACTCACCTCTTGAGATCCACCGTGGTGACGTTGAAGACGACTCCTTTGAGCCACAGGATCATGAAGAGCCTCTGGGAGAAGGGGCAGTTCCCGATGCTCTCTCCATCACTTCCCGCCTTAAATAAACAAGACAGATAGCAAGTTAGAATGTGAGCAGGTTAACTTTCAGCAATATACTGCAGGTACCATTCCTGAACAGTCAATACACAAACAATACCAGCCGTTTCTGTCCTATGAAGACCGCTGAAAAAATGTCTGGGAATTAATGACTGCAAGATCTTAAAAACTTCTGGAACAGGTTTCTGATGGCACTGATAGCACTTAGCTTTTAGCTGAACACAAAATGGGGAAAAAAAAGGTCCCTGCAATCTTGATGAGATCGCATCTCTGTTGCACAACCTTTATTGCCCAGTGCATTTTACTGCACTCACCCAGAGAGGGCCCATTTCAGACAATGACTCTTTGATACACATTACAGACTGCCCTCAAATAGCCTTAAGTAGGAGAGCCGACCCCCTTGTCTTAAATGCTTCAGCACACTTCCTCTCCATTAATCTGCAGAACTACTGTCCAAGAGTAAGAGGAAACTTCTGGAGTGATTAAGACTGGGACAGCCTCATGATTCCTCTTTTGCTAGACTGCACAAACACAAGAGGTGAGCTGCGGCGGCGGGAATGGGATCGACAGAAGCGGCGCGTGTCCTCCAAATTAATGAGGAATGCTCATCGTTTAGCACCAGACTGAAAACAGGGCTGAATGTTGATAACAGACATCAAGCATTAAAAAACACAATATGTAGGTTTTATTTGAGCCTGACAAGTGATCGCTCAATGGAGGATGAGAAGAAGTGACAATAGCAGTGTTTCTGTCAGTAAACAGAAAGGGAGGGTGCTGTGAACTGTCAGAGATATCTCCTGTCTTCACAGCAGCCACCCTGCTCTTTGTCATGCTCTCTCCTTTCGTTCTCTCTCTCTTTAAATCATCCTTCACTTGTGCTCACAGCCATGTATGGAGTGAGGAGCCTGTAGCAGAGGACAAATATGGCTTGGGTTCTACATGAGAAGGCAGACTGACCATCTCATTTGATTAAGTGAGCTTTGCGCAATATCTTAATGAAATCTGCAATGCTGGCTGTTGCACACGCTTCAAGAGAGCCAATTTCATTCCTACTTAAGTCATATAATGACCAAAATTCTGAACCATTGCGTGAAACAGAAATTTTTCTTATTTGCTCCTTTTTGTTCTGAGTGCATTGACCAGTGATAAACTGCAACCTTTATCATAGACTGGAGCTATAAAGCTGTGGGTACAATGTTGAGGTATGCCACTCTCCAGGCGAGGTAGGCCAAATAAGAATGCACAGTATTCATCTATTCACAAGGACAAGCATGGAGGTCATTCAAGTACCTGCCCTCTGGAATGCACCTCTTCATTCATCCAGTGAATTACTGTAGCAGAGCCTCTGTGGAGCGGTTAAATATCGTTTTGTCAGTCGCAACCCATTAACTGCAATTTTTGCCTCGACTTGTGTCCTGCAGGATGTGATATTTTTGGTGGATAATGTTTAATTCTTACCAAATGGCTGACAACATCACAGAAACAATTTCCAAATACTCAGATCCTTTCTGTGACCAGAACCCAACACCTCTTTTATTCAAGGGGAAGTGTCGATCTGAAATCTCGTTGGAAAGAGTAATTTGGAGTTTGCCTAGAGGAACTGCCTGCAAGAGCTTTTTCTCAAAAGTCATGGCTGAATAATTAAACTGATCTTGACAATCTAGATGAATTACAGTGAGAACATAATTGACGGTCCAAGTGTGCCCAAAGGATTACATTGCAGCTGTGTCATGGTTAACAGCTGAGGTGATCTAATGGACACACCCAAAAACTTTTGGTGAGTCTGAATAATTTACACACCAAAACACAGGGCCCAGGTTTAAAAATACTGGAATATAACTTCCACTTGTGGACAGATTTGCAAAGGGTGCTGCATAAAAACACATTTCTAATCAGTTTTTAACTCTCGCACAAATGGATGTTCAGCATCAGAGAGGCAGGTTCTGCACTGTCCTCAATAGTGGACTTTGTTCTCAAGTGTCCAGGCAGGCCAGCAGCTAATGGTTAGTGCGAGGCCGGCTGCTGTTGTCCTCTGTGTAACGCCCAGTGGGATGGCTCTGTTTGATCTGCCTGCTGGCATCCATTGTACTGTGGCTGTCCTATTCCCCTCCCTCTGAATTCAATATCTGAAAAGCTGGGATTAGATCACTGCCTTTGTTCGGGAAATGAAAGTCCCTTTTTCACCGTACATGATTCAGTTTCTAAAATAAAGCTTTGGCCATAAAATGTTGGGGGTATCGTGGTACATGGCCATTACTAGGCAGGACCAGCATTGGGTGTTTCTTGGGGGGGGATCAGAAATGACATCAATGGGATGATCACTCCATTTTCCCCACAGCTACAGAGACCCATTCAGTTCTGGATCAAGGGAGGCAATGCAGTGCAGCAACGTTCCCATGGCGATGGCCAGACACATGACGTGAAAAGCAGAGCACACAGTGTTGAGGGGATGACTGATTCACAGGTAAACAACAAAGAAAGTTTTTTTTCGCAAAAATGCAAACCACACAATGCACTATCAATTTAAATCCTAAAGATGCTTACTGTACTATAACATAATGAGCTGCTTTTAAGCTGAGCTCATCCTCAAGCTCTGTGCCTCAAGTGGCCAGGAAGAAGGCCACAGCAGCTGAGAATGACATTTCACTCTTTTCTCTCTCTCTCTCTCTCTGTGTCTGCTCTCAGAGCCATGGCGGTGCACCAACCCTCTGGAGTCTGCAGTAGAGCAGCTCTCTAGCGAAAACAGCTCAAGAAGGAGATACTACAGGAAATAGAGAAGGAAAGAGAGATCATGAGTATTGCTTACAGATATTAAGGAGAACAGGCAGTAATGGGTGCTTTCTATGGGAGAAAGGTGAGACTGCAAGCTTTGAAGGCTGTGTGCCATTTGCACATTGCTCTTTTCTTCCTCATCTTCTCCCTCCTTTATCCATCTCCCCTTATCCTGGGCCCCTCTGTGGAGTCAGACAGGGGGCGGGGGGGATGGGCATTTGGGGAGGAGGGAGAAACTATTCCAGAAATGTCCTGTTACTACCGCTGAGGAGGTTGCATGGTTCAGTTTAAGTGATGATGCCGGTTGGAGCGGCATTTCAGCTGCTTGTGACATATAAACTGCTCCGCTATTAAAGAACTGCTGCCCTACATTTCAGTGTGTAGTGGTCTCCAGCAATAATTGCGCTGAATAACATTTCAAAGTAGCTCTCTTGCAGTGTGAGCTCAGATTGATGAGAATTAGAAATTAAAATGAAATGTTACGTGAAGCCAATTGGCCAAAACAAGTTTGTAGAGGTTTCAGGACCCCCCTCGAAACACTGTCCTCCTCCACCCTACTACCACTTTCCAGAGTGCTATTATTATAGTGTGACATTCAGGAAAGGGCTTCTGGAGAACCTTCTATACAGCAACAACACAAAGCCCTTTTTGTTTGTGGAGTTTAAAGGCACGTCACCAGTTAGCAAGGGAGGGAAAAAAAACACCCCAATAAAAAAAAAAAAAAAAAAACAAGCGAGGAAAGAAATGATTTGCAAATGGGGGCCTTATAAGGCATTTTCCAAGTAGTAAACGAGCGTTTCGATCCTGAACACAAGCAGCGTTCACAGGAACACTTTGCACTGCCCCGTGTTTTGCCTGCCATTTCACCTCCCGTGTCAAAAATGACTCACATCTTGCAGACAGTTACACCATCTTTCGCTGGGATTCGAACAGAGATTTCCCCTGATGTGGATGACAACGTCTGGGCGACAGAAGCCACAACAGCTGACGACTGCCAACAGACTCTCAAGCTTTATTTAGGCTCAATGGATGGACTGTGAGTTAACACATGCCTGTTTATTTAATGCCAAACACATACAGCTGCCTAGCGGAGAGTGTGAGTCACGCTCAAGTCGGATGTTATCTAGTAGTCAGTGTCCAGGACAGCATTGCCCCACAGCAGGACAATGAGACCTCTGTCAGCATGGGGGCCAGTATCCTTACGCTTATTCTTCTCTAACACAGCATGAGATCATTCCTCTTCATCACTTCCCCTATGACAAATTCCCATATAGCCACTGATGTAATGGACCAGCTTAACACAATGTTACAACGTTAGACCTCAACTGATTAGCTTGAGCACTTCAAGGTATATGAACTTTTAACAGGCACAAAGGGTTTCTTCTTCTGCACCGTCCGGTTACATTTTACGAGCAGGCACATATAACGCTCGAACTGTTCAACTCAACCTCCCTCTTAAAACACTCCCAATTTCTCAGTTATTTAAAGCCCTCTCATCAGAACTTGATACACAGCTCTCCTTTTTTTTAGATGGGTGATGTGAGATCACTGTTACCATAGACAGCATTCAAGGACAATGGATCCTGTTCAGACTGGGCATGGTCCTCCCAGTCTCTACACACAGCCTAATTTTAGTAACACGGAGGCTTGAGCGTTCCCCTCCCAGATTTCATATTCTAAATTGGGTGGGCTGCTCAGCAAGTTCAAGGCACACTTTGACCGAATAAGGAACTGCACTGTAACGGCGCAGCAGCTTTCCTCCTCCTGCTCCAACACACATCAGGAATGTCCGTTTGAGAGAGTGGGCAGCCATGGTAACGTCACAGCAGGAACGCCTCGCCCTGTTTGCTGGACAAGTATGCAGCAGGATGGTGGGTTAGGACTGTGACTCGACTGAGCAGCTGAATCCAAAGCTGGCTGTCTTCGTCACTTTGAATCAGGCTGAATGAAAGTTAGGTTAATGACCCATATAATTTTGGTTCTATGTCCTATTCCAAAGGCAAGGCCAACTACTGAACAGCAGCCTCACACCTGGAATGATTGATGCCTTGTCTACCAACCTGGTGGGCCGACACAGAGAGAGAATACTGTGCTACAAATTTTGAGTTCTTATGTTCTTACGTGTTTTTGGAAATACCAGATGTTTTTTGTTTTTTGTTTTTTAAACTCTTTTGGCCTCTAAAAATATATATTTTAGTAAGACAATATGAGAGGGGTCAAAAGAAGATGGTACTTTTATTAAAAGTTACATATGCCAGTTTTGGTTGGGGAAACACTGCTTTATATGGTAGAAAAATGAAATATCTCTGAACTTTGTTGGGACAGAACAAGCAATCTCATAACATCGTCTTGGACATTTCGGGATATTTTATTTTTATTGATTAATTTAGAAAATAATCAACAGAATTATAGATTCTTTAAAAAAGATCATCCTCTGGGCCTTTTTGCCTTCAGAAGGATGGCAAAGAATGACAGCAAATGGGAGTGGACAACAACATGCAGCAAGCTGGACTCAAAGCCAGGTCATTGTGTTGAGGGCATTCCCTTTATAGATGGGGCACATGCTCCATCAGGTGACGTACCAAGTCGCCCCAAATTGTTAGAACTTAATAGCTAGGAATCATTCAATAAACAGCAGCTTTAAATACTCTATTGGAAGGTTTTGTCCATCACCAAAAAGATACTGATTTTCATTCTCATTTTCTGAATGATTCAGCTTGACTGGGTGGGTAATGAGAGGTGAATCCCTCATTCTAACAGCAATCAGTGATGTGAGTGTGAGTGTACAGAGGAGTCTGAGTTTGCCATAACATGGAAATGCTATCACATCCTTGGTGTGGCTCTGAGTCAGGCTTACATCACTCAGTGGAAACCTCAACACTTCCAGTCAGACACATGCCTTCTGTGCTGGACCACACGAGCGCTGTGTAAGAACCAGTGGCTAATGTGGAAAGTTGGAGACTGAAGTCTAAAAGAGACTGACTGCATAACCAAGTCAGTATTGTTATAACTTCTGTATCTAACCTAGGTGTAGAAGAGATAGAGGACACACAGCTAGTTCAGGTTTCTCGAATAACATGATGGTGCTTGGTGATGAGTAATACGGATCCAAAATGACGGAAAAACAAACAGACAGCCATGTGGGAGATCAGCATGAACCAACAACCCTCGCCCTAACTGTTGTTTCAAGTGTCTTGCACAAACAGTGTGCTGCATACTGAAGACTGCAGCGGCTCCAACGCCCCACCCACTTACAGAATCAGAGAACCCAGGCCGATGACCAGGGCAGACTCTCGCCTAACAAACAAAAACCCATGCGTCTTTCATCCTCCCTGTTTTTTTCCCCACATTTGCATAGGGAAAAACTAGCTCCACCTATCTGAAACTTATCTTCACAATGTAATTTCCCTGTACAGAAATGACATTTTTCCATTTCCAACCAAAATGAACCATGTCACATTTCTTTCAGAACAAAAGTCTAGACAGCTGTGTGAACCACCCTTTGGCACCAACACAATGCCAGTATGCGCCTACTACTCATGCCATATTTGCATGGCAATATATGTCTAAACCATGGCCGCACAAACACTGGCCTCATCTGTAATTCTGAGCAGACAGTGTGTCTCCCTCTGGCCACTCGCTGCTTGCATCCACTCTGACCTGCAATTGAGTTGCCTCTCAGTACTAGTCTGGGACACGCTGCCTGGCTTTTAACACCATAAAAATCAAACATTTAAAACATTTGAGGAACCAGTATTAATATGAACCAAATTTTACTTGTCATTTGTGCTGTAGTTTAGTCACAATGTTATTAAAGTAGCCCATATGATGCAATTAATTATCATGTGTTAATACTTAAGACTCATTTCAGCCAAACATAATGAATACATAACATTACCAAGCAGAGTTGCAATGATTTGACATCTTATAGACTTAACGATTAATCGACTACATTCAAAACTGTAATTGCTTCTAAGTGAAAGACAGCTTAGATGGACATTTGGGATACTCAAGGTTCACTGTACACCTTAATGGCAGAGACAGTTCGATAGTTTGATGAGTCAAAAAAGATGCCCCGGTCATCCTATCCTGCATGTTCAGTTGCCACACTTTGGGTTACACACACCTTGGCTCTGCTATGAAGACCACAGCACGTGAAACACAAGCAGACTGGATCATGTTAAGACTGATTGAGTTACATGTGCACCGAGCAGGAGATTCTCCTCATTCAAGAGATCACACACCTCTTCTGACAGTGAAGATGGCTTGTCTTCCCTTTGTATCCTGATCTGGAGGATTACAATTCCTGCACTAATCTGTACAGCCCCTTTGGTGAACAAGTAAAACACACCAGCCAGTGAAGTAACAAGACTCTGTTGGAGTTAAACCTTAAAAGTCTCATTTCCATTCATGTATTTCTAGGGTGGTCTTACTTCCTGTTCTTGCGCTCATAGCAGAAATGCCTAATTAGCCGACAACTTCCTGGGCAGGCAGTACAAACAAAACAAGCTTTTCCTCCTTCTAACGGGCTGTACAAAGCTTTTCCTCAGAATACATTGGCACAGAATGATTATGTACAGCAACTATTCGTTCAGACACAACCAATAACAGGCCTATATTCTACTAACATGGACACGACCTCTGCACATTCAGTCTCAAAATACAAAGATTGGTCAGAGAGCACCTCTTTCAACTAGTGTATTAACACACTACATCGATTTGGCCAGTCTCCAGGGCCAGTGAACCGGACCGTAACAGTGGTAGAAGCAGTGACCGGGCCAGGTGCTGTAATAGCAAAGTATGAGAAACAACAGCTCAAAGCAACAGCACAGCACTCGACAAGAGAAACAAGCCATTAATTATTGTTCCGTAACTCATGATGCTGACTGAAGCAGTGCCACATGCTAGGGAAACATTAACTAGGCTATTGATTTTCCTATAAAAGAAAAAAAAAATATTGCCCAAGGAGGGAAAGAAGAGTTCATTTTAAAGGGTAAGTCTGAAATTTTTAAACCTGGGACATACTTGGCATTTAAACTAAAATGACTAATATAGACAAAATGTTTGCTTCCTAAAGGGTATGTTTGAACTCGAACTTAAAACACCAAAGTCACACAATAACACAAAGTAGTCGATTGTGTCAATGTAGCACAATGACTCTGGTGTACTGCAGAGTAAACTGCAATGTCAGTGGAGTCTGGTGGCTTCGAAGAGAGCAATATGACAGTTGTTTCTGGTTAAACAAAAATGATCATACTCTAGCAACACATAGCATCTCTGTAGGAATCCTTTTACATAATGTTGTCAGACACATAATTACAATACAAGAATGCCAGTGGCAAAAACAAGCACTTTTAATGGACATATTTTGACTGGTGCAAATGCCCCAACAATTCTGTTGCAGTCTTTGCAGCCCATGTTGCAGCTCCCAAATGAGGCAAACTACTGGACCAATTCCCAAACTTCTGCCCTTAATACTTATTTTCATTTCATATATTAAGATGAAAAGCAACCTGCAATCATAAGGCAAATTGAAATTCCAGCAAGATAAAATCATCTGTATTATTACCACCATTCACGCGGTGGTTTGAAAAGTCACCCGTGGCCTTGGATGTAATTTCATGAAACAGCACTGACTCGAGCACAGGGACTGCTGAAAAAAGGTCATTGTATTTCCATAAAAGAGCACATCACAAGGCACAAGTCTGATTGTCACATGTGCAACTGATAGCACAATATGACATGAGCAGCTCCTCCCAAGGCTCCTTATACACGTTTATGGTGTGACACAAAACATATTTCCCCTTGTCCGTGGAAGAGAGACTTTGATCTCAGTTTGCATTGTGATATGTGCTGCTGAGCATTCATTCTGTCTATAAAATAGTCCGATAATGTAGACCCCAAACGTCCCTACAAAAGTGTGGCTTTGTTGGGTACTCCCCCTTAACACAAGCGGACGGTTCCCATGGGACTGTGCTGAAGGACACAAACAAACACAGATGGGCTCTTATGCCATCCAGACTTAAAAGCACTTCTCCACCATGTTTACTGGCTTTGCCGTCGCTGTCTGCTGGCAAGAAAGTGGAAATCTGGAGGCAGCAGAAGGCTTTGCAACCAGTAGTGCGACCTTGGCACACTTGCAGCCATGAGGCGCATACACAAGTAGAGATAAAGCCCGTCTGTTTCACTTGACTCATCTGTATTCTGCGCCCTCTCATATAGACGGGTCATAGGCCGGTGGAGGATGAGTCACTGGCGTACTTCAATTGATTCAGATTTGTGAAAAGCTGAATAAAAACATATCCAAAAGAGTAATGATTTAATGATGAATCTTGGGTACACTGATAACAGCGAATCTCCTTCACCTTCCTTGAGCAGTAACACAAGACACTCATCAAACTGATGTCAGAAAGGCTTTCAAGAAAATCACTGATTCAACCAGGTAGTGCTGCTATCAATAGACAGGATACTTAAAGTAATTTTACTTGACTCTGCAGCTGCACTCATCCTTTTTGGCTTTATGTCAGAGTTACACTTTTCCCAACAATCACAGCACAGTTGATGGCAGGTTTAGGGGTTCACATTGCTACTACATGTATGGGATGTGTGGAAGGGCCAAGTCAAACAGACATGGGCGGATGCTGGGAAGTCACCTTCTACAGCAGTGAAGCACTGTCTACTTCGCATGCTTGCTAAACAATATTTGTACTGTGATGAGTTCAAGGGTCGATCCTCCCTCCTACGAAGTCATCATACCGTGCTCATTTGTACCTGAGAGCAATATAAACTGACAAACTTCAACTCCAGGGCCCATTAAAATGTGAGCACAATGTAAAATGTTCCCATAGCAATGTGACAACTGTTGCTATAAACACTGCAGGAGAAAACATCGCAAGATCATAATATCTCTAAACAGGGACAGTCAGCCACTAGTGTTGTCACTGCTTAGTCTATACAGACACGGTGGCAAGTCTTGCTCTGGTAGCATAATTAGTCCCCTTTGATATGTGGCACTTCCCTGCCAGATCAGACACTGCTGTGTGTGGAGAGCACACACAGTTTGTTATCAGCTGTTCCCAGAGGCCCGGCTCAACGCAGTGTGCCTATGGCAACCTGCATGCCTGCCATTGTCTCCCCATGACTGTGTTTAACGCAGCACCGTAAGAACAACAGCATCAGTAATAGATGTGGACATGCCAGACTCTGGCACATAATGCTGAGCTGAGAAAGAGGGAATAGAGACTCGCACACAAGTGAAAACACACAGTGGAAGAAACTTCTTCTCAAGGTCCGAGGAGGGAGGGGCTGAGAGGGAAGAGCATGCCACATGTGTAAACCTTCCAGGCCTGGGATGATGTAACCTCTCCTGTAGCCTGGGAGAGGTATTTAGAAGAAATGGTGCTGGCCAGTTCGTTTTCCATCCATTCTGCCTCGTCACCAAGAGGCCCTCTGTTCAGCCTCATCTACAGAAGGCTCCTCTTAAAGAAGCCAACAGGAACAATAGAAGCAGGACAGAGGTTTGGGGGATTATATGACTGAATCTGGAAAACTAGAAGATTTATTCACAGCTACTGCAACTTAAGAGTACAACTTTTACAGGCCGGAGCCAATGGCATTGCAAATGCATTATTTGATTAGATTTTAACAAAGCAGATTTGCAGGTAATCCTCTCTTAAAGTAATGACTCCCGCGTGTAGCATTTTAGTTTGTTTTTTCCACGGCTGAGCGCATTCGCCATCACCGTTACTTTTTAAGCGCTTGCTATTGACAGCCCGCTGACTGCAAAATCACCCACAGTCCATCCCAGTCTATTCACCGTGACTCCCTCCCAGCACCCCCCAATCCCAGGCCCACACTCCCCCTTTCTTCTTTCCTTTGCCATTTTCCCGCCCTGCAAAGCAGCAGGCTGAAGGAAGAAGAACAGCCATTCACAACCCCATCAACCATCACCATCCCAAGGCAGAGACAATGATGCATGATTACAGTTTCAGGGAAGGTAGTGGTGCAGTAGAGCTGATAAGAAAACAGACCATCAGTCAAGCGCTCAAATCAATAACAACACATAGATGAACTGGGCTTTCCAGAGAGCAGTAAGGGCAGCTAGACAACACTGAATAACAGCCAGTGCCAAGACACCATTAATGACAGATGAGTGAAAAATACAGCCCCAGTAGCCCACAGTATAAATGTAAATGAAGACCTTTGGACGACTGTCTAACAAAATAGCATCTCCAAACTATTTCAGTGATCTTTGACTGTAGACTTCAGTGACGACACACTAAACTTCACAATAAAATAGCTGGTTTAAGTCTATCCCAATGTTAATCAACGACTGGACAGAAATAATGCACACACTATATACATATAAATAATGTATCTGTCAGCCCAACCAGCATGAACACGCAGATGCAGCAGCACGTCAGCAAACGCTACAGTGTTGAATGGAGTGCAGGAGACCACTACTGCTGAGCTTTTGTTAACGCGTTAGCGCCCTGCTCTCCAGCATGGCAGGCTCGACGAGCAGGGGGAAGGAGCCGAGTCCGCCCTGCCGGTGACACGGCAGGCTCCACATGGCCACGGTGGCAACGCTGGCTTTGTGGATGGACAGCCTAAAAATAAAAATTCAACTCAGCCCGACTAGCATTGTTTTCCTCGCGGTCTTTTATCAAATATAGAAACCCTCGTGAGCGAAATCTATCTCAGACGGTCTTAAGCACAAAACAAACAAACAAAAAAAACCTTTGCATTTGTAGACACAATAGCACACACTGCATCCACGAAGCCTTCATCATCACAGTACACTGGTGTGTGTGAGATTCGCAGAGAGAAAAACTTCTCCCATGCGGCTCGTACCGCGGTCTTACCTTCACAAACAGCTCGATAACGGGCTCGTTATCCGCCTTTACTCCGTTCTGCGGTACCGACAGCGACATTGCGGGTACTACTATTTAACTTTTGCTATCAAATGGGAGTTGTTGGGTTTTTTTCCCTCCTGCTACCACGCCCGACTTAGCTCGGTCCTCTTCTCCACCACTCTTTTTTTTTCTCTCCCCCGTACTGAAGCCCAGCAGGCGCTTTGTCACCCCGAGGAGGACCCGGTGCAGGGAGCACAAAAGTCTGGTTAGCAGAGCGGACAGGGAGGGCGGCGGTGTCTGCCAGATACAGCTGTTTGACCGGTGCTAGTGAATAACGCTAAGCTATTACAACATTGTTAAGACCGTGAGGCTCTTCCTCCTGGGTATGTAGTGATGATGAGGACGGGTGGGAAGAGGGAACGGGATTATTTAAAGCCGTGATGTCATCTGAAGCGCAAACATACAAAAAAAAATGTGGGAGGGTTTTGGGAGGGGAGTCTTCTTGTTGGGAGGAGGAGGATGAGGGGGATGCCTCAGAGCCGCTCACTGCTACGGAGACACTAATATACAGCAGACAGATATATTCTGCCTCTTATCAACAATTAAATCCATTGTGAATACCCAAGGATGCACTATGTGGTGTTGGTCAAGAAATTAAAACACTCACTTTCAATATTCACTATATTAATGAGGTAATAATACACTCAGTATTTTTTTCGATAACTGTTCTCAAGTCCCCAGAAAGAAGCTAGAAATGCAAACAAACATAAACAAAGTAAAGCTGTATGAAACTGAGCTGTCCTTCAAGGTCAGTTTGTTTATTCAACTTATTTGTCATGAAAAGTTTATTTAGTTTGTTTACGAATAAACAATCAATGGAGATCTTTCTCTTCTGATTAGTTTCTTCCTCTAAACATACATGCTTACATATTGTACTTTTAAACTAACTTTTCATCGGTTATTTTTCTATTATTTACTTTTGTCTATGCAATTCCCTAGACTTTTGATTTTATTATTTATTTTGGTGCTTTTGATCCAGTCACCTGTTTACATACACTGTGTTTTGCATTGTCCGGTTTCCCCCAGATACTTGATAATTATCAGTAAAAATGCGATTCAATTTAATGAATTAGCCAATGATTAACTCACTTATGTCAAAACACAAATTAAGGTTAACTGTGATTTTCATAATTGGCCAGTACTGTTACAAAACACACATTTTAATGATTTAGCTATAATGAACACATTTCAGTTCATCTATTAAATGTGCTGCATGATGTATTGTGGGTTTTGAAGGCGAATTTGTGGCTCATCTCTTCAATTAAGCACACAAAGGTGTTTCACACTTATCTGTATCAGATGTAGACCTGCATGCAGAAGCAGACATTCAAACCCAATATCTACCGACAGCTTTTCCCTCCCATTCTTGTAAATTAGTTACTTCTGATACCAAACAAATGACAAAAATCTGAACATTAAGGAATGCACACATCCTATAAAAAGGTTTTATTTCCGAAAGGATGACAGTATGACAAGAGCCAGGGGTACTAAATACAAATCAAATAGCAGTCCCACAGAGTTTAGCTTGGTGCAAGGGTTTCAACATAAAATTGCATATCAATCCATTTGGAAAAATTAAAGCAAACTGTATCACATCAGATTAGTCTTGAAACGAGACCAAGTCAGAGTCAGAAACAGCCAGGTAACAGTGCCAAAGACCTCTATTCGCTTACAATAAGGGACAAGACATTCTGTTACAGCCTCTGATAGTTCACACAGCTATGCAACTGTTTCCACTAGTGAAAGGCATTGGTAACAGTATGTTACTGTCTATTGGTTTTTCTCTACACTCCATAAGTGGTTCATGCACATTAGAGACAATCACTGCACATGCAATCATTTCTCCGTGGAATCTATTGAAGCCTGTGGGAAATATTTCAAACCTGCCTATTTCAAACATCTGAAAGCTCTTTAAATGTTCCCCTGCTCGACATTTTAAAATCAAGGACAACATAAGCGTTTTTACAGTTTAGATAATACACTAACTGACAAATCAAGTTTTTAGTCAAACACACTCTTCAGAATGTACCAAACCAGTAAAAAGAAAACAAAGACAAAGATTTAACAATTTGTACATTCTAAAGCTGAACCAGGTTGATGACATACATCAAAAGTGAGTGGAAAATTCAAAAGTGACAAAGGCTCTCTTGCTTTCAGGACATCTGTGATGGAGACATCTGGGCCTTCCTCATGGAGCGCAGCGCCTTCTCCCGTAGGTGCTTCTCCAGGTCGTCCAAGCTGTCCTCTACTTCACTGTCTGATTCCTAAAACAAAAACAGCATGAAATACACACAAATACACAATGTTGGTGCATGAAAACAACAAACATTATCTGTCTTTGACACAAAGGCCATGGTGGCCACAATCAGAAACGGATTTAACCTTTCTTGACTCTCCATCCTCCTCCATGCCCGGGTTTTCTTGTCCCTCTCCAGTCACAGTGGGAACACTCTTCTCCTTCTTATGCTTCTTGTGCTTCTTGTGTTTCTTCTCCTTCTTGTGTTTCTTTTCCTTCTTCTTCTTCTTTTTCTTTCCACTGCCATCAACATCAGAATTCTGTGGTAAACAAAATTAAGTTAATTAATAATGTGGTGTTAATGTGCCAAGACTGCAAGGCCACAAAAAGGTTCTTATTTATTTGAAGACGTAATATCCAGGGAATCTTTAACAATCTACATAATTTCTTTTTGTGGTTAGTCTTCAGAGAATAGCTCACAAACCGGTATATTGCTAATCTACCGAAGGAGCTGCTGCTGTGATGTTTGACAATTATAGGCTGAGAGCATATGATGTTGTTTTTGGCTTGCTGCTCAACTATTTACAGAAACGCAATGTATCTGCATACTTTCACTGCAATTTTCAACTCTAAAATAATTTTAAATGCTGCCAGTTTAGAGGGCACCAGACAAAAAAATAAATGTTATGTGCATTAAACAACCTAATGGGCATCTTACAATGTACAGCAATTACAGAGTCTCCAAAAGTACCCATGATAATCAAGACTCAACTTAAGAACTTGTATAAATATGTAGCTGATCTAAGAAAACTATGTTAGTATGTTGATGTAAGCTGTAATGTCAAACCTTGCTTGGAGACTGACTGCCAGAACCACTGCTGGCCTTTTTAGCAGGGGGTGGAGACCCACTGGCTGAGCGGGACGGTGATGGGGAGGCAGATGCAGGGGCTGGACGTTTCTGAGCTGCTGGTCGAGGGGAAACTGATCTGGATCTTGAGGATGCTCTCCTCAGAGGCTGAGGACTGGGAGACGGTCTGTGAAGAAGAAAGGGTGACATTTAAATGAAGGCACATGTACAAAACAGAGTATTGCATCAAAAAAAGATAAGACAGCATTATTCAGGCATGCTAGCTGCCTTGATTACCTCTGGTTATTGCGTGGCTCTGGAGTGCGGGACACTCTGCGGATGGGTTTACCACTGTGTGAAGGGGACTGTTGTCTCCGCTGGTTAGATGGAGATGAATTGGAGGTCTCAAAACGTCCCTGAGGACTAGTGGAACCCCTGACATTGCGACTGCGGTTTGCAGGTGATGGGGAGAGGCGGCTGGCTGCTCCGTTGGGGGATCGTGTATCCCTGCTTGGCCTGACAGAAGGCAACATGGGGCTCCTCCTGTGTCTGGGTGGAGATGAGGAGGTTGGAGGTGTGCGTCTCCTTTGAGCGGGAGAACTTCTGCGCTTTGGGGATCTAGAGGGACGTCGCTTGGCCCCTGGAGAGGAGCGTTTGGCAGGAGAGCTTGACATCCTCCTCTTCTGTGGCGGCAAAGGTGAGGGGCTGTAGCGACGCTGGATAGGGGGAGAATATCGTCTGGGGGATGGAGAACGACGACGGGGAGGTGGAGAAGGAGACCTGGGTAACATCGAATTCAGTTATCAAAAACATTCCAAATAGTCAAATACGATATACAAATGATAGCTCTAGAGATAAAATGACAATGTTTATACCTTCGTCTAGGAGGCGAGGGAGATCTGCGACGACGTGGTGGAGAAGGGGTGCGACGTCTGCGTCCAGGAGATGGAGAGCGTCTTTTTCTGAAGGCAAGAAAATACGTGTACAATGTAGACCATGGATTTCAGTCTGATTCTCAGAACATAAAGTTAAGTCATTCTGACAAAAATGTTCTAAGTGTCTGACCTTGGAGAGATATCCCTGTGTCGCCTCCGTAGGGAGGGGGTACGACTTCGTCTCCTCCTGACCTCACCATTTCTGGCACCTGGTCCTGCATTCGGCCTCTTGGGCCCCTCGTCTTCTGAGGAGGAAGACCCAGTATCTGAAACCAAAGACACAAAGGGCATCAACAACATGGTTTTATTATATCCACAACTATATGCTAAGAGGAAAAAACACCAAGGTTGGGGTTAGGCACAGCTTCAAAAGTCCATGAGACGATGAGAGCAAGATGACATGGACAGACTTGGTTAAAAAGAGAGGGTTGAGTATGTGAGAGGACAGAACGGGGATAAAAACGCTAATAACCTGAAGATGACTGTCGGTTCTGCCTGCGATACTGACGCCGCTGCTGCACCGAATCTGCTGTTGCCCCTTTCTCATTTTTATCCTCCTCTGAAATGTAGAGCAGTGAGTGTCCCATCAGTGTAAACAGAGCCAGGGAAAAAGACCAGTGCCATGGAAAAGTTACAGATAAAACACAAAAATGAAGATCCCTATGTCTGGGTATACTGAGTACAGTGTAATGAGACATGTGCTACCATTGCTTCTTGTGTAAGTATGACTCATCATGTTTTAGTTTGTACTGATAAAAACTGGGATCATTAGACAATTATGACACAGAATTATCAATGAAGGTTATCCACTGGTGTGAGGTTCTTGGACACAGATTACTTAACCTTCTTCACAGACTATTTCCATTTGCAATGGTGAAAAATATTTTGGAAGAAAAACCTGGTTCCAAAACAGAAAAATATTCATTTTTGATGTTAAAATTTTCAAAGAAGACCCTGAAAATGTCCTCAAACCTTTCCCTCCACAGCTAGACCACGCTTCTACCACTAGCTTAACTTGTAGTGCATTTTCACAGATAATCACTTCAACCTTTGAAAGCCAACATTCGACAAGCCTTGTAAAAAAATATCGACAGGACAACATCTACCACTGTGCTCCTTCCTATTGAAAGTCAGGGTAAACCGACCCAGGTAAACAGTATCCATTTCTGACAGGTACAAGTTTCTGGAAACTTCATATGATCGGTCATCCCTATTTTCAAGTGAAAGGCCATCATAGTTCTTCAAACAGACCTAACTTAACTCTCACCTGAGTCAGACCCTTCAGAAGGTCTGGGCTTGGCATTATCTGATGGAGAGTCGCTCCTTCCTCCTGGTTTTCGCTTTAAACCTGAAAAACAAGAATTTTAGATGCATTTATGATAATCGTACTAATTTACTATAACTAGTGAAATGAGCAATGCCATAGACTATCACTGATGTGTGACGTTTACTAATCCCTGACTATTGCAACATCGTCATTCAAAAGGCTACCCACCAGAGAGCACAATTAAGAGGCATGCCCCCTCAGAGCTAAAGTAGGGCAACGGTTATTTGTGATATATGGGGAGTGGAAATGAGAAGAAGTATGTTGCGTCTCCATGTCCCATTTATCATTTACTTAGTAAACCAGATCAGTTAAGCAAACACAAGACACTCGGTATAATTTGTGGCAGCAGTGGTTCTTTTCACGCAGACCACTGTTGGTCTCAGTTGTGCCATTTCATATACAGCCTACTTAGCTTAGCTTCGCTTTCTTGACTAGTCAACCAATGTCGTTTTATGCACATGAGGCTAAACAAAGCCAAGTTACGGACATGTTGTACTGAGATGAGAACACTTTTAAACCTGGCACAGGGATGTATGTCGGTGGTAATAGGAGATGTCTGGGTAGGAGTAAGACAGTTGGAGATTCATGTCAGAGCTGCAGTGGGAAACTGTGGCGGCTATAGTGGTGAGCTAATACGCAAGTACTGCCTTACGACTACAATGAGGGGACACTCCTGCCTTAAATTCATAAAACAATATCATTGTCCATCATGATTTTTCACTGTAGACATCATCACATGCCAATTCAGCACATATCGCCCAACCCTCGATCATACCCAGTGATCTAGTTGGTGACGCAGAGCCTCGGCCTCTTCTGCCCCGTGGAGATGGTGATCTTCTGTCCTTCCCTGCAGGGCTGATGGAGGTGTCAGGATGATGGGCTTGTTTTCGTGGTGGTGTGTTTGATATTCTTTTCATAGCTTTTTTAGGTGAACGAGATCCGGAGGAGCTGCTGCCAGATGATGAAGCAGAGCGAGAGCGCCTCCTGCAGGAAGCAAACACATTAAAAACATTTAGCCTTGTAAAGCCATGATATACTGTACACAAATTATACGGTAGCCAGTAATATATTTTAACAATAAAAATAGGAATGAGTTCTTCAGAAACTAAACCTGTAAGCCTCAACAACTGAGTCTTTAACCAGTGAGCTGCCTTCACTAACCTGCGGACTGGGGAGCGTCTATGCCTGTGTCTGGAGCTGACAGGGCCACGTCTCGGGGGGCTCCTTCGTCGAGGAGACATTCTCCTCCTTGGACTCTGTCTTCTACGAGGGGAGTAAGATCTGAAATAAGGTTTAGAGAGAGAGGTTAGAAAGCTATTAATTGTTCTTAATATGTTCAAGAACTATAAAGTTCTTGAATTTACCCAAGATAAATCAGACAAGGCTTTTAAAGAACCAGAAGGCACTAATATTTCATAAGTAACAAAATCAGAAATAACCTGGAACGAGAGCGTCGTCTGCGAGAGCGGGAATGAGAACGTGAGCGGTGGTGAGGTCTTTCCCTCCTGTTGTCCTTTTCCCTTTCCCGAGACCTAGGCCTTTCCTCTTTCTTCTGAATCTTCTCTGGTGAAGGTTCTTTGACTTCAATCACGGAGTCTGCCTTCACTACCTCCACAACTGTTTCACTACAGGCCACAGAGAGCATATTATATTCCAAATGTTACCCTTCAGCACATTATTCTCTGAAAACAAAACTACCCCTGAAATACTCATTTTCATGTAACAATATCATTTTTGACCCAGCCCACAGTTTACATTCAGTTTAAGAATCATGACTTTAACAAACCAAGATAAAATACGAAAAACACAACAACACTAAACAACTAAAAACTGTGCATTTGTAACTAAAACCAGCATCACAAACAAAGTAGTATCAACTCCGAATCTACAAAGACAATGTGAAATTGAACACAAAGGAAGTTTTCTACAAACCAGGTGGAAGGTGTTTCTTGGATGACTGGTTCTGGCATGGCTCTTCCAGATATCTCAGGCTCTACAAGTGGCTCCAATGGTTTCGTGGGCAACTGCATCAAGGGTGGTGGGGGTGAATTGCCACCAGCTGGACTGGGTTTGCGTCTAGGGGATCGGGAGGCACTGCGTTTCCTTTCCCGCTTCACTGGCGACCTCCGCCGTGGTGATGGTGACCTTGTCTTCCGCCTGGACAAATAAGCAATAAACAAAGAGTTTCTTGTCATGTTCTGTAATAAAAAAAAATAGACAATACCAACTTCAATACTTGGGACACTTTTCTCTTACCTCCTTGGGCTCTTTGACTGAGCCCTTTCTCTGATGTCCTTGTCCTTTTCCTTCTTATCCTCATCAACTTTTTTCAGAGAAGCTAGCTTCTCCTGTTCAATCTATCAGACATGAAACAATGGGGAACAATCGTGAGTTGGTGTGGTCAATATTAGTTCTTGTGGTACACTCTTTCCACCAAGAAATAAATCAACCACCTCCTACTCTGACCACAGATGCATGACCTTCCTATGATCAACAAAGAGGTGCTGAAGCGCGTCTCTGGGAGAAGCTCACCTGTCTCTGTTTAATTTCCTCTTTCTTCTGTTCCAGAAAAGCAGATGGGATGCCAGCAATGTTATCCTGGGCACTCAGCAGCAGGGGCCACAAGTCCTTCATGAACTCCCGGGCATTCCTCCCATTCAGGAAGCCTGTCAGGTTGATCTGCATCATCTTGCTATCCGGGTGCTGTAACACACACACGAAGGAGGAGAGAAAAGACCAAATGGCCATTGAAATACTGGAAGTCAAAATATCATGGGGAGGTAGGATCCCACTGGTGGGACTGCCTACCTTCTAGTCCTCACTAAACTATACCTGTAACTATGCAGTTAACCATAATCAAAACATGACTACAATATTTAACATACCTGGGTCCAATACTTGACTCAATATCCTATCAAACTAAAAGTGTATTGTACTCACAAACTCATCAAACTGAGAATGCGAGCTAGCTGAGGGGAGACATATCTAGAGACTTAAAAAATGCATGCAATATTCTGTTCTACCCATTTCTGATCTGATTCTCCCTAGATATTCAATCAACACACTCACATAACACAAAAAAATGTTTGCATTATATTGATTTCCTCAGTGCTAACCCCACTACATTATATTTATGTGTCCCTACCCACCCCTTGTTCTCCGGTCTCCCCACAGTCTACACTTCAGGAGTTAAACAAATAGCCACAATACAGAGTGCATTAAAACCCAACACAGCAAGTACAGTTCCGGTGTCTTCAGTGAGTCCCGTGGGATCAGTGGGCACGGAGCTCCCTTGGCTTGCTTCCGCCTCCCTACTGCTTGAGACTCAACCACCTTGAGCTTAATGTTATATCATTTATCTAAATTGCAAGAGACGAACAAGCAATAATGAGTACACAGTTACACAAAAAGGAGTTTTATTTCAACAACTGATAAAAATATTGAGAGATACCGTAATCTCAGTTAAATCACCCTTTCTTACCATTATGCAACAGTACCCGTTAAACTTAGCTTTAACAGCCCCCATCCCCCAAATGATATGGCAGGAAAAGATCAAATGAAAAGACAAAAAATATTTTTATGTGCAGTGCTTATGTCACCTATATCATTACTTAACACATGTGTTGTGTTTTTTAGCATATCAGGAGAAGAAAAATCACTGGTTATAGGCATATGCCAAAACCTGCATTCAAGAATAGCGTGTGGAAATTACTTAACCTTTTTTCAAAAGTCAGTCTGTGCAATGGAAATTACCCATTACCCATCTCAGGTGGCTTGACATATAAGTGGGATACACAGTATGAATCAAGGACAATTTGGCCATAATAGTTCTATTTGAATAAAGGAGTTAATAGTCTACAGGATGAAGAACATGCACAATTAAGTCCTCAAAAATTAAGTGCATAGCATTGTGGGGCTCAGTATTTGTTATAGGTCTACTGGCAAGAAAGATTTTGTTAAGTTCAAAAACATTGGCTTTTACACTGGTCTTGCAGTTTCAGAAGAGTAATCTAATGCCATACTGTAAAGTATTGTTTCTTATGGTTCAAAATCTCCAGTCTGTTCACCATCAGATAACACCCAAATGAGATGCAGAGGTGTAACAGACTTGTTACAGAGTAATTCTAAATCATCTGAAAATCTTGTGTTTGCTGACCTCCAGTGGCTGAAAGTCTCAACTTTTTACAGTGATGTAGAGGTACATCTGACTGGGTTCACGGCTAGAGGTAAGATCTTTAGCCCGAGCCCGAGCCCGAGCCCAACCCGGCCCGAAATTCGTGTCGGGTCGTGCCTAAAATGTCAATCATTACGTTCGGGTCGGGTCGGGCTCGGGCTTCTCTCTCGCTGACTTTTTTTTAAATAAATATATGTTTATAAAAATGTATACTAAAACGATGTGTGGATACTAAACTAAGGAATACTTGTTGTAAATAAATAATTTGGATAAAACAGAGAAGGCGGCGCTGTAAGGTAATTGCTATATAACTACTACTAAACAGGAGGCGCAGAGCAAGAGCACGCTTTGCGCACGGCTTTGCGGACATTTCGTGAACGTAAAATAATATGGGATAAATTGAAATTTCGGGTTTGCTTCGGGCTCGGGCCTGCAAATCAAGTTAATTGGTCGGGCCCGGGCTGGGTCGGGCTTTAATGCCTGCGGGCCTGGGTCGGGTCGGGCTGGATTTTGTAGGCCCGATCTTACCTCTATTCACGGCACCCTCACATCACTGTTAGGTGTGGTTACATAAACTGCAACCAAGAGAGGTGCAAAACACCTGAAACTTCCAGAGGCTGTCAGGTGGACACAATACTTTTCAGCTTGGTGTTAAAATACTCTTAAAATATGTTTTTCAGCTTATAATTCTAGCTATATTTAAAAGGATCTGGGCAATTTAATGATCCACTGCAAATACCCAGGAGAGTATGATTATGGCATTGTTCAGGTGTCTTTCACTGACATGACATTGGTGATCCCTGCATATAACTCACCTCAAACCACACACTGCATCATGAAGGGAGAGTTGGGCTCAGTGACTTTGGGCTCAGGAGAGAGCTAATTAGGTGTTGGTGCTATACTTCTGATGCAAGGTATAACATCCATATTGGTTCAGGCCTTTTAAATCATAAATCACATCATCATTAGAAGACTGCTGAATAAAGGCACTTTGTCACATAACATCAAAACATGGTTATGTCATTATAAATCAGTTTTAAACACCAATTGTTACTTTACCCACTCAATGTCAATTTGGCTAGGATGTGCAATTATGCACTTATACCCCTTCTTACTGAGTAAGCAATGCCCTAAAATATATCACAGTTGTGAAAAAAACAAAAATAAACAAAATTAAAGGCATTACCTTCTCCTCGAGCTGGTTAAATATGAACTCTATGACGACATCATCCTCGAATCCAAGAATCTCTGTCACTCGCTGAGTAATCCAAGGTTTGATGACTTCCAGGTTCACTTTGGTCATGTCCACCTAAGGGGCAGAATAAGCAGCAAACAGCATGGTAAAGAAAAGCAGGCCAAGCAAGAGGAGCATGTCTAAATGACCTGAGGCTACAATGTCTACAGGGAGGTCTGGTCTGTTTCATGCAAACAACAGTGACTGCGACATCATGAATCTAATCAGTAATCACTTGCTTCAAAAAACAAGTCAGTACCAAGACTGTGGCAAACATAATGTAAATGTGGACGATTTGATACCTTCTTGTCCAGACATTCTGCAAATTTCAGCTGCTTCAGCAGTTTCTTCTGCTTGTTGCTGAACCGATTGTCTTGCTCTGCACTTGTGCCCTTAAAAAAAAAGTAAAACATTAAACAATGTATTTGGCGTATTCAAAGCAAGTGCACAGTCAACGCTACATCGACACACATGTCAACATGTGATTGAGACAGCACTCAAAAACATGCCGGTATGACTGACATCAAAACCAAAACAATTAGTTTAAGTTATGTTAGCAAACATTGACGCTATGCTACTTGTACGAGCATATCACAATTGGTAAACTGGTCAACAGTTGTTCCCATGCCAAGTGCTCACAGAATCATGTTGAATTTAACCCATGAAATTCAAAGGCAGATAAGCTAGCGTTAGCTTGACAGGCTAAGAGTTAGCCTGTTTAATCCTCTAAAAGGGACCTGACAGTCTTATATTAGCCAAAGTCTGGAGGCTATTTCGACCGTCTGCGACTCTTAGACGGATAGAATATCAAATTGACATCAGCGCTGTTATTCAAGCACACAGTTAGGTGTACTTCGCCCTAGCTAGCGTTAGCATGGCAGCGGTCGTGACTAGCTCCCTCAAAGATAGAAACGATGCACCCCTTGGACGCCATTTTCAGTCAAGGCTAACGCATTAGTAGTCGCTAGCTAGCTATCTTGGCTTGTCTATTTGCTGCAAATGTGTTTTTACTCACGAATGTGCAAAGGCTATGCCTCATAAGCAATGAAACGTAAACATTACACAATACAGTAAAAGGTAACATTTACATCGTCAAACCACGTAAACTATAGATCTAGATCAGCTGAAAAAAAGACTCATGTCGAAATCCAAGATTGTTTGTCATCAGTTGATAGACGAAGCCACCCTGACCACACCGTTTCCGACTGTATGGCCCTTCACCTGAACACATAACTGCATACTGTTGTGTTATCAAGGACGACTTTAGCTCTATGCAACTTTGCCGCAAATACTATGAGGTCAGAAAACAAGTATAGAGACTTACGCGGAAGAATCCCGCGTCCATTATCGGAGAAAATTAACAGGCGGCGTTCAGAGAGACGTGTGTGTGGCTCCGGTGAAATTCTGAGAGGCTCGTCGGGTGAGGGGAGCGCCTCTACAGGAAGCAAAATGAACTACATCTACCGTGACAGTAAGGGAAGAACATTGCCCAACCGGTTTATGAAGAAATTAACTGTGAAAACATTTTAAGGGATGCAGCTGAAGGGGGAAATATAGGTAAATCCTGTTGGATAACCACAATAATACACATTCAGCAGAGAGAGAGAGAGAGCGAGAGAGAGAGAGAGAGAGAGATTCAGATTCAGATTCAGAATGCATTTGCTGGCCTAACTAGTTACCTTTAAATTAGTAATCTGTAACTTGTAAATCTGTAAAAACTCAACCGAGGAACTTGATGTTCTCCACTCTCTCCACTGTGCGGCCACTGACGCTGAGGGGAGCGGGCTCAGGCTCACACTGCGCTCTAGAGACAAAACACCTGCACCTGAATCACTCCACAAATGCATCTTTGGCTTTTCTGTGCCAGAGATTAAAGGGACAGTTCACTCCAAAATAAAAAAAAAAAAAGTCCTCGTTTCCTTCAACTTTTAGAATGATTTATCTTCATAGTTTTGATGTAAGATGCAGAGTTTCGGAGGTATCAGCCATCATTTTTCTGCCTTCTTTTGAATATATTGGAACTAGAGGACACGTTGAACAGTACTGTCTCTTTCCAGAAGTCATGACTCAGTTACTCTAAATAATCCACAGACCTTGTTAAGAGTTTCATGTAGGACTATTTTATTTATGCCAGACTACAAGTGTGCATCTACTCATGGACTAAAAGCTTTTCTTTTCTTAAAAATATTTTTGGAGGGTGGCAGAATTTCCAATCATTAGTACAACACGATATAAATGCAGGCTCTTTTGATATATACATACAAAGCCATTAAAAACATGAGGTAAGACCTAAACCTCAGAACCTTAACTGAAACATTTCCTCTCGTTTTGACTTTTTATTGGAAACACATGTTTACTGTTTGATTGTTTCAAAAGTCATCATGGTGAGATGAGTTTCACTTCTGGCAGCTTCTGAAGTTCAGTCCAGCTGTAAAGAAAAAATACAAAAAACATTCAGGACAGATTTTTCTCAAGTTTAACACATAGATGATTGTTGAGTTCCTGACTTATTGAATTCATCTTTCTGCAATCTGATTCAGTCATTTTATCTGGCAGGTATAGTTTGATGACATAACTGAGTAAGTTTGGTTACTTAGTTGGATGACTGCACACAAAGTTCTGATGATATTATCAAATGAGTTGATTTTTACCTTTTTATGGCGTTTTTCCGTCCCTTCTCATCTCCTCTCGACCGTCTTTCCTCCACTCTCCTCTAGATGACAAAAGGCAAATAAGTTAGTTACAGTTAAAGATATCTGAAACCAGGTCAGCATATCATTTCTTTATCAAATTAACTGTGAGACACATTAAAGAAATGAATATTTACCATTTGCATCAGAGAGACTTCCTTTTGACCTCTGGCATCCTCTCCTCTCCTCGTCACCTCCTCTCCTCCTCGTCTCCTCTTTCTTAGAGCCAAACAAGAGACAAGAGGAGTTACAATGGAACATATCAGTGACAGGATCAACTGTTCATTTATTTATGACAAGACTGATAAAATGATAACATAATTACACAAATGTGCCTTAAAAATGGATTTTACTTTTTGAATGAGAGTTCACACTTGCTTTGGCCCTCCTCTCCTCTCCTCTCCTCTCCTCTCCTCCCCTCTCCTCTCCTCTCCTCTCCTCTCCTCTCCTCTCCTCTCCTCCCCTCCATCACCTCCTCTCCTCTCCTCTCACTAAAAGACAAATAGATGACAGAAGGAGTTGTAGTTAAAAAAGGTTATCTTATTATTTGTTAATCACTACATGAAGTGTGAAATTAAGATATAAAGTGATACTTACATTTTCCAGGTGAGGGTTCAAACTTCACAATGCCCTCCCACCTCCTCTCCTCCTGCACCACGTCCTCTCCTCTGTCTAGAAGACAAATAAAGACAAACAGAGTTGCAGTGAAACATTTCAGAGACCAAATCAGCAGATCACTTATTTATGACATGAACTGTGATATAATTACAGAATTTTTCAAAAAATTATTTACCTTTTCACTGAGAGTTCACACTTGCTGTTGCCCTCCCACCTCCTCTCCTCTCCTCTCCTCTCCTCTGTCTTAAAGACAAATAAGATACGGGGGGAATTAAAGTACAAAATATCAGCAACCAGATCAGCTGATTATACATATATGAAATGATATTTTAACATTGATTTACCTTCTGTATGGGGGTTCATACTTGATATTGCCCACCGTCCCTCCCTGTCCTTTCAGTCTCGCCTTTCCTTTCTAAAAGACAGATGAAAAATAAAGATGGATGTTCATATATCACATACAGAGTCATAATTAAATACTGCATGAAATCTGATATGAACATGTAATAATTACCTTTTACATGATATGATTTATGCTCCCTGTTCTTTCTTCTTTTCTTGTCTCTTCACATGTCGTTGCGTTTCTTCTCTTCTCTTCTCTTCTCTTCATGACCGAGTCAATTCCCAATCACACATTCTCTTGTTTATTTCATTTCTTTTAATCGTTAATTTCCCATCTGTTCCTCAGCATTTCTTCTTGTGTTTTTTTCTGGTTTGTGATCTGTTGCTTCTGTCTTCTATCCTTTGATCATGACTTCCTGTTTCTGTCTCTACTTCTTTTGCTTCTTCTCATCTCTTGTTTGTCTTCATCGTCTTCTTTTTCTTCTTCTTCTTCTTCAAGGACACAATTCTTACAAATGTGGTCCTTCAACCCCGCAACACGACACGACGCAACACAATGCAGTTCAACTCAAATACATAAAAGTCAGCTGATTCAAATAAATCTGGTTAAAAGAAGGTGAAAACAAGGCAACTCAAATAAATTCAAATAAATTGCTTTCCTTGTTTCTTCTTTGTTTCTTACATTGTAGCAACTGAAAAAAAGATTCAAAGGAATGAAATACAAGGCAACTAAAATAAATTCAAACAAATTGCTTTCCTTGTATCCTCACACCCTGTAAAGGGGTGAACCAATTCCCTTGAACCTTGTCAAAGAAATTTTAAAAAGTGGTTCAGCCCATTGGAACAAATTCAATTCAATCAAATAAAACTCTCATTGATTTTAGTTCAATTCAATGAGAAAAACAAACTGAATTGAAATTTAATTCGAGGGACAGAAGCGCTTACCTGGAGCCTCACCAACAGGCTCACCTTCAGGTTCTGCGCTCCTCTTGAACCACTTGTTAAAATACTGATCCCTCGCCTTCATGTCCAGCCTTACTTTCCGCGCCCACTCTGGTTCAGGGCCACTCCACAGCTGCTGGTTCTGGACTAACCTTGGCTTAGGGCCACTCCATGGAGGCTGAGGCTTCCACAGCCCCTTAGGTATAGGCCAGATAGAAGTGAACGCCTTCTGCCGCTTTCGTGAAGTGATCCTGGCAGGGTCACTGGACACCAAAGAGGCGGAAGTGCCACGCAGGGAAGAAAATGATGGAGAGGGAGAGCTTGAAGAAGGGCCCAAGGTAGGGCGAGAGGAGGGGCTAGGAGAAGGGCGAGAGGACGAGCTAGAAGAAGGGCAGGAGGAGGATGTTGAAGAAGGGCCCAAGGTAGGGCGAGAGGAGGAGCTAGGAGAAGGGCGAGAGGACGAGCTAGAAGAACGGCCCAAGGTAGGGCGAGAGGAGGAGGTTGAAGAAGGGTGAGAGGACGAGCTAGAAGAACGGCCCAAGGTAGGGCGAGAGGAGGAGGTTGAAGAAGGGTGACAGGAGGAGGTCGAAGAAGGACCCAAGGAAGGGCGAGAGGAGGAGCTAGAAGAGGGGCCCAAGGTAGGGTGAGAGGAAGAGCGAGCGGTAGTGCCAGAAGCAGAGCTACGAGAGGCACGACCTGACCTTTTTGGGCAGCTGCTGCGGGAGGCTGGTGCTGGGACCTTGAGGCGGGTGTCCTGCGGTCTGATGGGCAGGGCCTCGATGAGGATAGCCTTCCTCACTGCACGCTGAGCCACAACACTGAGAACACAACATCAAGCCAGTAAACAGTTTAATATAACAACTATGGCTACATGTTATTGTCAAACACAGGAAATTCAGTCAAAATCAACTTGTATTTATATTTGCAATCAGCTCAGCGTCATTAATAACCTGACTTCTTCCTTATGAAATAAACAATCAGAATTTCTTTTTAGAGTCATATTAAATGAGCCTATGAAGGATCTGAGCATTTTAAAATTGTGATATATTATTGTCTGAGAGATGGAGCCAGATTAACTCTTAAAACATTCACACCCGTTGCCGTGTGAACACCAGCTTTTGTCTCAAAACAGCTAAAATTGTGAAAATACCACATAAATTATAAAGTACTGTACTTGAGTCAGTGTACTCAGCTATTTCCAGCTACTGAAATCTAATCCCAGTTTGTCCTGTTAAAAGTCTGAAATCTTGCACTCCTTCAGAAACTTTTTAGAAATGACATTTGCACCAGACTCCATTCAACAATACACCAATTTTAGGTTCTCTTGCTGACTGACAAACCTGCAGAGCTCCTGCTGCACCGTGACTGAGCCTTAATGAATAAATGGAAACAGTGAGTGTGATCAGCAGCACTACAGGCACATTCACCTTTTCTGGAGAACTAGTGTCTGTCTGCAGGGCCTCCTCTGCTCTCTGTTGATGACTGGCTGTGTAGGTCAGGACAGCATGAAATAAAGTATTACAATAAAGTACCAAATAAAGTTTTATGAAGAAGAAACGTTTGTGTCAAACTCGGTCCCATTAGGTTAACGACACTAATTGAAATTACTGCCAATACTAGCAAGACATGCTAGCTTAAATCGGCGAATTCTGCAGGGTTTACGGTAAAAACGCCCTAAATTTTTCAAAATTGAACAAACATATTTTCGGTCTTCACATTCTTTATATTTTAGATTCACATCTAAAAAGAAACGATTGAAGCGGTGGAACAAACAATGTTTGACACATATATTTCTGACTCCACATTCCATCTCTGGTCTCCTCCACAAAGCAAATTGTTTTATCCAGGAGTTGTTCAGATACAGATAAGAAGAGTTGTACAGATACAGGATCTCTTCTTCCAGGGAGTCCTGGAAAATGACAGATGAAAACAAACAAGGAATGATTTTATTTAAATCTATGTAAATAAATCAGATTTTGTTGAGTCAGCTTGTGTTTTGTTTATTGTGCTCTTACAGCTGTGTGTTGTTTTGTTTTTTTTAGAACTGTTTACCAGCATAACTGCCATTGTAAAAACATGATCATTTAGTTTACACAACTTGGTCAGGGCTTCATATTTTGAAATTCATCCATATCAATTAATCATGCATATAGTAGTCCCATACACTGGGAGTAAAGGAAGATGGTGAGAAGAATTGGGGATCTGGGAGGGTTGGAGGGAGGTGAAAGATAAGAACATGAGTAGACATTACATGCCCGAGACCCATAAAACTATGATTTACTAACAGTGAAGTAAGCAGTGATACGTGCTGTTGGCTGTTTAGGATGAATAAACAAGTAAGGTAAGCACAATAAATGATTCCCTGTACAATACTTTTTGAATGATATGGCGAGCCTCTACAAAGTTGTGATTTATGGTGGTATGGTATGAGTTGCATACGGGCAAAAAAACAAAATCACTTTTTTGTTCCCCCCCAATCCTGACATCGGATCTGCACCCCTGACCTTACCTTTATGTTGATTTTTTTATTAACTCACCAGAAGGGATTCCTTTGTCTGGTTTACACAGAAAACTACTCAGGAACACTGAGAAAATGACCAGGTGCAGATATGAGCGGCTTTTAATGTGCAGTTGAACAGGACACATTTGATGATATTGTTTTAAAGCTATTAACACTATGAATCATAGTGCAATTCTTCTGTGAAGATCAAGGTATATGTATTAATATCCACAAAATGTGTTCATTTTTCCTTCCCTAAACAAGATGTTTTGATCGTACTAAAATCATTTTGAGTGAAAACAAATTATTTTATTGAACAAATCATTGAATCATTAACAATTTATCAGACATTACAAAAACTTATCCCTTAGTAGGGCTAAATATTTCATATGTGCCCCGAGTAAACCAAATAATCCCTAATCCTTAGAGTTGTGACCTGACTAGGTGTGGTTTGGTGAATTGTTTCCTGTGGCCCCAGAGGAAGCTTCATGTAATCTCATATATTTCCTCCAGTGATATCACTCAGTGGCTGAGTTGCATTGTGTAATATAGGTATTGCTGGTCTAGCATTGCATTCCTGTATCACTGTTAGACGAATTATTGACAGCTGATAAAAACAAATGATCAGAATCAACAATGCAGAATCAGAGATATCACCATTTTTATCCCACGCATTCTTCTTCCTTCTCATAAGCTGGTGCTTTCTATCAGATTGCCTCAGCTATGATGATAATTCTAATATGACTGTTTGAGATGTCTTTTTCCAAACACAATTCTTACAGAAATAGACCTGGGATTGTTAAAAAAGCATGCACTAAGAGCAAAAAAAAAAAGGTCAACACAGTTTTGCTGAGCAGAGTAAGAGTCGTTCTCGGACAAAGTATCACTAAAAACTGTGCTTTCTAAAACAATTTCAAAAACCAGTTTGCTACTGCCCAGGATAGCACTATGCTTTAAGCATTGGTCAAACTACAGAAAACAATCTTTACTGCTTTATTAAAAGTGATGAGCGTATCAAAGGCAGGAAATAGACCAGTCAGTGAACACATTTTTTTTTCTTACACTGATAAGGCATAGATCAGTGATCAGTACAAGGGACTGCATGCCTGTTTAAAAATCTTCTCCATCATCGTCGTCGTCTCCCTGACTATCGGTTCCAACCTCCTCATAATCCTTCTCCAGAGCTGCCATGTCTTCCCTGGCCTCAGAGAACTCTCCCTCCTCCATACCCTCACCCACATACCAGTGAACAAAGGCACGCTTAGCGTACATCAGATCGAACTTGTGGTCAAGCCGAGCCCAGGCCTCTGCAATAGCAGTGGTGTTGCTCAGCATGCACACAGCCCTCTTGACCTTGGCCAGGTCTCCACCAGGAACTACAGTGGGTGGCTGGTAGTTGATGCCAACCTTGAAACCAGTGGGGCACCAGTCCACAAACTGGATGGTGCGCTTGGTCTTAATGGTGGCAATGGCAGCATTCACATCTTTGGGCACCACATCACCACGGAACAGCAGGCAGCAAGCCATGTACTTGCCGTGGCGAGGGTCACATTTCACCAACTGATTAGCTGGATCGAAGCAGGCATTGGTGATTTCTGACACCGTTAGCTGCTCATGGTAAGCCTTCTCAGCAGAGATGACGGGGGCATAGGTGGCCAGAGGGAAGTGGATACGGGGATATGGCACCAAGTTGGTCTGGAACTCTGTCAGATCGACATTGAGGGCACCATCGAAACGAAGGGAAGCAGTGATGGAGGACACAATCTGACTGATCAACCTGTTCAGGTTGGTGTAAGTGGGACGCTCGATATCGAGGTTCCTACGACAGATATCATAGATGGCTTCATTATCCACCATGAAGGCACAGTCAGAGTGCTCCAGGGTGGTGTGGGTCGTTAGGATGGAGTTGTAGGGCTCCACCACAGCCGTGGACACCTGGGGAGCCGGGTAGACCGAGAACTCCAGCTTGGACTTCTTGCCATAGTCGACAGACAGGCGCTCCATCAGCAGGGAGGTGAAACCAGAGCCGGTGCCACCTCCGAAGCTGTGGAACACCAGGAAGCCCTGAAGGCCGGTGCACTGGTCAGCCTGAGGACAGAGAGGGGGAGACGATGAGCAAATACTCTGAAAACAAATTTTGAATTAAAGTGATCTGTGCTGAATTCACTCACCAGTTTGCGGATCCTGTCCATTACCAGGTCGATGAGCTCTTTGCCGATGGTGTAGTGTCCGCGGGCGTAGTTGTTGGCAGCATCCTCCTTGCCGGTGATCAGCTGCTCAGGGTGAAACAGCTGGCGGTACATCCCAGTGCGCACCTCATCTAAGGGGAAATTACCATAAAATATGAAGGTAACAACTGGAAAGGAACCCAAACAACAATTTTAAAAAATCATTCGATTTCAGTTTACCAATGACAGTGGGCTCCAGGTCAACAAAAACAGCTCTGGGGACGTGCTTTCCAGCTCCAGTCACACTAAAGAAGGTGTTGAAGGAATCATCCCCTCCTCCAATGGCCTTGTCACTGGGCATCTGTCCATCCGGCTGGATCCCGTGTTCCAAGCAGTAAAGCTCCCAGCAGGCATTGCCACTCTGGACACCAGCCTGACCAACGTGCACTGAGATACACTCACGCTGTGGAATGGTACAAAGTTTTTGAGGCATCAGACTAAGCCTCGCTATCTGAAAAGTTCTTGGAGCAACTGTAACAAATTTAACACTGGAGGCTGCTCATCACATGTTGGGGACTTCTCTAGAGCTAGTACAACATCTAAGGAGAAGGAAACAAGATTCTTTTGTAAAGAATCAGACACCAGCTCATCATGACTTAAGTCACCTGATGAAACGGTGCACATTTTCCCTCTGAAAGAACACCTTTCAGACACAAATATATAACAAAGAGGCTCATTATTCAGACGTGCAATTTGCCTCGATAAGATCAAAAATCTTGCTTTGGAACTTCACATTTGCCATCAAAGTTCTGTATCAAAAAACACAGCTGTAGTGAAAGATTGTCATATAAAAGTAGCCTCCAAAACATGCAACATGACTTCAGGTGAATAGGTTTTGTTTGAAAAGTCCTTCAAATAAAAGTGAAATTGCAGAAGGTTATTCCTGCTTCTTTGAGTTGGTTCCCCTATGATAACACACTTCAGAGCTTTAAATGCGCTGAAATCAACACATAGTAAGTGAAGATAAACTATATTTTAATACTCACCATGTTTCCTTAAGTTGTTTTTACGTCTTTCGGAGTTCTGACAAAGATGAGGAAGAAAACTCTTTCAGGTCGACTTTAATGAGTCCTGTGTAAGAAGTAACTGGTGGTTTCTCCTGGGCGGTGCTTTTAATACTGTCTTTCTTGGTGGAAAAGAGGGGTCACATGGTGGGATTCCTATTGGTTTAAATGAGATCTTCACAGTATGACAGCTCATAGGCTTGCTTCAGGCAGCAAAAAAAACAACAAAAAAAAAACAGCAAAAAAAGGCACTAAGTGAATAAGTGAATACTTGCCTCCATTAATACATCAGTATCTTAAATGAGACACATAATGCTGTTTTTCAATTTCACAATTTTATTTTATTTTTTTTTATTACTACTAAAATAGGTCTTCATGCTTTAATGCTAAAAAACTATGAGTTTTCTCACACTGTCCAGAGCAGCAGCACTATATTCCCCCTCTTTCTGTTTTAGCTATTGTTTCTTTAAGGTCTCCCCTCCTGAATACCAACTGTGCTCTGACCGGTCAGCTCACACAACCTGGTAGCTTCAGTTAAAGTGAATAAAGGCATATATTATGCAAATGTGTGACATGGTGACATAGTGTGATGACAGAAAGTCCAGTCAATAAAAGCGACCTGTAATGACCTATATACACACTGGAGAAAAGGGCAAAAGCATAAAAGGTATTCTTTAACAGTGAGAGTCTATTCAGTTTTACTTTATGTACTAGAGTTACCTTGTCCACCTTAAAGGCCAGTCTGCCTTCTTATAGCCTGATCCCAGGTCCCACTGAACCACAGGCTCATGGCTCATTTAGGCTCCTCTAACTTTTAAATAATGTTCCAGCTCTAGCAACATGTTTCAAGCATCTCTTGAAAAACATTCTTTGAATGTTCTAAGACTGTTCTTAAAAGTTGTTTTTTTTTTTTTTTTTTTAACATGAACAACAACAATGTTTCATAAATGTTCTCTGATGGTATTTTGTAACAGTCAGAGAAGCTTCGGAATGTTACCTAAAGTTTCTCTGAAGAGTATGTTTGTGTAACCTTTAGAAAACCTTTAGGGAATTTACAGAACTTACAGTGATCGTTCCCTGAAGGTTCTCTGAAGGTTCTCTGAAGGTTACTTTTATGTAACCTTTGTGTGCTCTAAGGGAACATTTTCTGAGGGTTCTCTGAATGTTATGAAAAATCCCCTGAAAGAAGTTTCAAGGAACTTCTACTGAGGGGGTCCAGGGAACAATCCCCTATGTAATGTTCATGAAATGTTCCATGAAGAGAGCTGACTTGTATAGTAGGAACTGTACTAGGGTACAGTAGAAATAATCAAGTACAATTACCTTAGAATTATGCCGAGTTACCACCATAATTAATGCTATTTTTGTCAGCTCAATCATAAACATCATCATGGCTCACTCATTATTAAAAATTACTCCACATTCCAGATGTGGAATACATGAAGTGCAAGAATTTACAATGTTTTTTTGAGGTTTGCTTTTATTATCAAGGTCCGATTCAAAGTACACTGCATTTTTATACATTGTTGTCAAAAGTAATCTACAGTAAATAAGGCTTCATTGATTACTGGTACTCCTTCGTAACCAAAATCACACAGCTGGCAAAAAAGTTAAAGAAAGGCTCCCTGTTAGATGCCACAGCAGGGGGAGTGGGGTTGTATAAATTGTGTGATTTTCACTTGATAGACTATATTATAAAAGACTGCCCTTTAAGACAGCCAGAATACATGATGAGTCATTACAGTCCAGAGTTATCTGAGCCTGCAACTCCTGATGATCCTGAAATCAAAGTGTACAACAGATTTGTTACTTTAAATGTGCAACTGGTCCATATTGTATTCAACATTTTAATAGACATTGTAACAGACTGTTGTGTCCATGGATGCGATTAACATGACATTTGGAAATCTCTAAAGTTTAAGAAATAGGTACTTTTCTATCCCATCTGAGGCAACAAGTGTAAAGTGATGCTTATACCATGATAACAATTAAAAACAACAAAGATGAAGAGAAGATTTGACAGTATATGATTCCCTGAAAAAGACCGAAATGTGCATGTTTGAGAGCATGCACATGACGTCTCACTGTTTACCAAATATTGAGAGGTTCTGACTGAGGATTCCAACTTTACAAACAGTCCCTGGCTCATTGTTGTAATGTTCCAGAGCAGCGGAGGATAGTGGTTGACAACTTGCGAAAGTGAAGTGAAAGAAAGTGTATTGGTGGTGAATGCTGGCTGAAGAAAAGTCAGGGCTAGGGCATTGGCCAGTCTTTGTGGAGCAGGTTTCGCTAGCTGACTGGCAAACCCTCATTTGTCCTCTTGTCTCGAATGGAGCGCAGCATGTCTGCCACCAGCTCCTCAAGCCCAAAAGCAGGTGCCCAGCCCCAGTCCCTCCTGGCATTGGAGTCGTCAAACCTCACGGGCCAGCTGTCTGCTGCCGGATGACAAGAAAAATCCCCAATTTATTTCAAACACGTCAGTTTTAATTTAAGATGGCGATATCAATGCCACGAATGATTGTTTCACAATTTAAAAAATGATAAAATATCAAGTAAAAACTTTTGGGTCCATCCAGGAAAAGACCTCAAAACCTACAGATAAAGCTTGTTCAAGTGTCACATATTTTTAACATGTTAACACATGCCAGGACATGAATGAAATTTCTTGAGCAAGTGAACAAATCATCAGAAATGTTGCATGAAAACAAGCTACTGCAATCTTTCATTGCCTGAATGCAGTGTAGAACGCACAAGGAGGTCATATTTACATTCATTTTTTGCAATGTGTGTAGATTGGCAACCTGTTCAAGGTCACTCCACAGAAACAGGGGGAAGCATATCACCAGAGTAACCACCAGCTGCTGCACACTATAATCTCTGCTGTAGCTCTCTTTGGTTTCAGCAAGTAGCTGCCATTAGTTAGTTATCTTAATTTACAACAGCTTGTCGCCCTACAGACCATATTTACACGGCAGCCATTTTCCTCTGATGTCACGCTCAGGTCAGGGAGCTTAAAATGCTGGTGTAGTGTTACATTGCAGCGTTTCAGGTTGCAAGTTGTTTAAATGTAGAGAATCTTACAGGTTATTATCATTCATTTTGATTAATCAGCAACTAAAAAGGTGATGGATATTGAAATTCTGGAGGGACATCCGACCATATTTCCAAGAAAAACTGAATATGACAAAACAACACTTTGATAACCCATCAGCTAATGTTGGCATGCAACAACTTCCTAGCCACCATTATTACAGTCAGTGCATTTGCAATGCACTTTCAGGTTTAAATAAATGTGTCCGAGATGTTGTGACATTATTTTACAGTAGAAAGTGGGTGAATGCTAATGCTGGCTGCTGTCTCACAGTAGCAAATGGTTTATCTATATGTTGTTTTACCCTGAAGTATGGATAGATTTTCACTATCCATTGTCTGTTCAGTTACAATCAGGAAGTGCTGAAATGATAACGTTTGCCCACTCTGAGCGTGGCTTCAGAGAAGTTTGCCAAGGATTTACTTTGATCAAACCAGGGGTGATTGTTAGAGCAGCGTTGTTACATGTATTTTGTGTCTGTCTACTTTGAATGATGTGAGTCAAAGTTCACAAATCATTTAAGCTTGTAAAAGGGAGAAACTTAATTTACAAAGTGTTTAGTTGTACCTTCTGTTTGAAAAGAGAACTAGTTGTCAGAATATTTTCTTTCTTGAGTTTATTTTGTGTATTTATTAGACTAAAAAAGCCAAGAAAGATTGTGAGATGTAACAAACCAGCTGCTTGCACACTATTTGAGGTACAAAGTGGTATTTACTAGACAGGACGGGCCAGAGCTAGTTGCTAACTTCAGTCAATATCTCTGCAACAAAATACATCAATCCAGACTAGTATTATCTCTTCACATTCTGTTGATAATGTTTGTTCATATTCATACTCAGTCAGACTGGATTTGTGTTGTGAAAGATGGACCCCATTTTTTCCAACATGTGTAATCTTTTAACGGATTGAAAACATTGCAAAAATGTGACATCCCACACTGGTTTCATCTGTATACCACGTGTGTCCAGTCTTACCGATGGTCTGGCGGACAGAGTCGGGATTGTAGGTGACCTTCAGGTGAGGGAGGTGCTTGCGGATTTCTTGGGCCACCTCCTCTGGGGTGAAGCTCATGGCAGCGATGTTGTAGGTACGCAGGGACAGCTGGCACTCTGGGGCCTGCATGAACTCTACCGTGGCACGATGGCAGTCGGAGATATGCATCATGGGAAGGCGAGTGTTGGGACGCAGGTAGCACTCGTGGTGACCTGTGCTGAGCGCGTCGTGGAAGATCTGAACGGCGTAGTCTGTGAACACAGAGGTCATATGAGCTTAGTTCGCAACGTCGATCTGATTATAGTGAATCTATGTGGCGCATCCAGACGTCCAGTGGTGGAATACCTGTTGTTCCTCCTCCAGGAGTCGTGTTGACTGATATCACACCTGGGTAACGTAGGCAGCGGAAGTCCAGACCATATTTATGATGGAGATACTGAGTAAAAAGATGCAAAGAATATTGACATGCCACAAAATCTTGCATATAAATACATGCAGTGGAAGAGTGCCTGCGTGTGTAATGTGTGTGCACTTTCAGATTAACCCACCTCCCCCATCAGCTCTCCGTGCACTTTTGACACGCCATAAATGGTTCGAGGTCTCTGGACACAGAGGTCAGGGGCTGGGTCACGTGGAGAAGAGGGACCAAACGCTCCAATGGTGCTGGGGACAAAGAGGCGCAGGCAGTTCTCCAGGGCCAAGTCCAGCACATTATGAAGGCCTAGATGGACCGCAGAACATCAAAGTGGAGTTCAATCCATAAACAAGGCAGTACACGCAAACTGTGTGTGTATCCAGCGTACCTGTGATGTTGATCTTCCGTGCCAAAGCCACGTTAGCCTCGCCCACGGCACTGAGCAGAGCGCTGTAGTGGACCAGCCAAGTGATACGATTATTTACAATCAGTTCTCGGAGAAGTTTGTAGTCCAACACATCAGCGTAAACAAATGGGCCTAATGGGAAAAGACGGGAAGCTCAGTTAAAAGGAAACTAGTGCTTTCTTTTAAGTGTAAATTGTGTTTAAAGCAAAACTTTTGCATACCGCTGCTGTAAACATGAGGCGGAGGCTTCTTGATGTCTGACAGGATTACATTCTCTGTTCCATACTGTTTCCTAGACATTAATACACAGATGATGACATTCACATTTCAAACATCAGGTAACTCTGATGTCTCAGGAATTTCCTCACCCTATCTCACCTCAGTATCTGTGCGAGTCCCACACCTAGCTGCCCAAGACCACCTGCACACAGAGATAAAGTTCAATATTGTATCTCTCCAGAGAAAACAAGACAATCTTTGGAGGTCTAAAAATGAAATCAATGTTTTCGGTGCCCCGCGTTTCAGCTTTTTGTTTGTTCCAAAGCTTTATCTGAGGACAAAAAGTGACAGCAGGGTATTATTCTAACCCACAGCTGCTCATTGGCTCTTTTATGTCACCAGCACTGTCTGTACGCACCCTATTGTCATGAGTCAAAATGGGGGTCCTGCGGCTAGGGCACAGTGAAAACAACTCGAAAAGACAAAAAGACAGCACGTGTCTGTAGTATTCCACTCATGGTGTTGATGCCGCTATACGCTCTTGGATTTGATTTAATTCAGACATGAGACCTGCTTGACAGTGATCCGAGTAAAAAGGTTCCCTTCCCTCAACACCTTTTGCAACTTTTCTTTGGCCAACAGTAGAAAACTGTGGCTACACATTGACAGTGGTAGAAAACAATGCTTCAGTGTTTGGGTGGCCATGGAAAAGTCCATCTTTCCCTGGTTGAATACAGGAGGAGGAATTCAGGTGGACGTAGACAATATGAGCTCACGACGGAAAAAAATGTGCATTACCCGTAATGAGGACGCGGGGGTTTTCCTGAGGAGGTGGGGGGCCGCAGCCCTCCTGGCTGTTCCATCTGCTCATCTGCCTGGGCAAACAGCTGAAGCTGCGACTGGGCAAACTCCGCGCTCTGCTGAGACAACCTCGGCAAAACAGGCCCAGCACAGCCGCAGTGGGCACACAGACCCGCACACACTGTTGCATATCCAGTAGCAGTCCTTTAAAAAGTTAAATTAACCGGACAATACTGATGACACAGAGGCTCCTACAACTTAGGCACATACAAGTTGTGTTAAAGTAAAATTTCAGGCAAAAAACTGGACTGAAATGATAAAGAAAGAATACGTTTTACCTGATAAAATCAGAAATCCCAGACAGATGATTCTTGATCCAAAACAAGCTGAGGCAACTACACCAGAAGAAAAAGGAAACAAAAAAAAATCAAAAACTATTCCTCTAAATCATGAAATAAGAGCTGATAAGACAGTTTTAGAAGCATTTAAGTGTTAGAATTAAAAGATTACCATCCACTGGGTCACCGTTTCAGTTCGCTCGACAACACTGGATATAAAAGCAGGTGAAGAAAGTCATGCTGGGCTATGTGGTTCTTGTCTACTTTGTGTAATCACCAGGGCTTGTGGCTCTTGAACGGACAGGACTACAGTCTCCAGCTTGCAAAGCTCCATGAGTGCAAACATGCTGACTTGCACAGGGATTTGTATTGTGAAGAGTGTTTAGCTGAGCTTAACAGGACTGGGAGGTGTGTCCGTTACACAGGGATCCGCTATTGATAATATTTATGAGTGCATGTGCCTTACGTCAGAAAGTAATTACTCCATTGAAATTATGCAAAACGGGGAGAAAATATGAAACACCTTAATCCATTTTTTAAAACACTGGAACATGATGTGAAAATACTTTTTTAAATCATACACTTTTTATAAAAATAATACAAAATGACTGTACATTAAGACACAGTAGTATATTAAGACTTGGGAAATAAAAAAAATATGATGTCAAAACACACTGCAGATTGGTAACATTGTTCCTTTAAACATGTTCTACATGTTCAGACTGAGTGTCCACAGAAAGGGCTTCAGCTGAGTGCCAGCTTCCCCCACTCGATGACCATGTTCCTTATTTCCTCCTGAGCCTCTTCGAGGTGACGAGCTTGTGGGGTCCACCTCAGAAAAAAACCTAAGGATCAGACATGGCTGGAGTCAGCAGCAACACTTAGAATCATCAAAGTTAGCAACACGGTTAACTTACAACACTGAACTAGAACAGTGCATGACAATCAGCCTGCCGGGCGGATGTTCAGTATCTTCCTTTTTTTTTTATATCCAACTGCTTTTTAAAATATGCTGCTTCACTCTTATGCAGCAATATCTAACGATCAACGCTGAATAATCTGAATCTGCAAAGTAATCAGTAACTAAAGTTGTCAAACATATGTAGTAGAGTGGAATAAGGTAGCGGGAAATGGAAAACTTCATAATCAATAAATAAAATCAATAAAATACCTCAAAATTGTAATTAATTACAGTACTTGAGCAAATTGCATTAGTTTAATTCCATCACTGGTTATGTCATCATTGGACACCAAAACTGAGGTAGTTGTTGATCACTTGCAACCTCTACAGGACAGTTAATAGAAGTGAAGATTTAGCAGTCAATGGCATCATAAAGCAGAGCATTCACTTAAACATCAATATTGGTCATGCAGATGGTTTCCAGCTCATTTTGGCAGACAACATCAACACGCTTCACCGAACACAGCTGGTGATCATGAACGAGAGTGCCGCAAACTCCTGTGAGGGTTAACAACACTCATAGGACTGACTAGGGATTATAAAATAGAAGAGGGCAATGCTTCATTTCAAGTAATCTCTGCACTGAAGCTCCACAAATCAAGTGGTGAGCTATACTGTATAGCCTAATGTGCTCAATGTCATGAACAGAAGCATTGTGATTTTATTTGAAGCTACTGTGTTGTAGGAGCTTCACTGCTGTCACCAACCACAGGTCAGAAACGTGAGATCAAGTTACAATACATGTGCCAGCCAAAGCTTACCTCTCCAAAGCTGCAGGGACTGAGGGTGCACTGAGGGCCAGATTGCAAGCTCAGTGGGCTCATACAGGGGGTTAGAGTAGTAATCTCTCTTCCCGGGCCTCAGCAGGGCCGAGAACAAACAGTGGGTGTTCTTCATCACTCCTAGAGAACACCTGACAGGGAAGGAAACAGGTGGAAAGGTAAGAGTAGTGTGTGAGAAGATGAAGCCGTTGGGTTTCCGTGTCGACCTTTAAAATTCAAAGTGCCCAGTCACTCGGAGAGGTTTGGCTGACCTTTCCTGGTGGCTGTCGCAAAGGAAGGTGCCATAGTTGGATGCGTAAGCCTCAGTGGCCAGCCTCAGAAGCAGCGCCTCAGAGAAACCTAGCGCCAAAGGGAACTGACGCAGCACTTGCCACACACAGTCCAGCAGCAGCAGGAAGACCGGGGACTCCAGCTGGAGACGGGCATGGGAGTAGGCGAAGTGGGCACATCGCTGCTGAAACGGGTGTCCTGCCTGAAGAGAAGAACACATGATGGACACAGTCTTGTTCTCTTTAGCTAAGTAACTCCACCAATTAAAGACATTAGAGGTGTTTAAAGGTCTTAGGGAGTACACTACTGCATATGTAAAATAAAAGAAAATGCAAAATAAATAAAAAGTCCTATTGGAGGCATTTGTGGCTCCAAAGGAAGCTGCATGTAATCTGACACATTGCCTCGAGCGATGTCACACAGTGGTAGGTGCTAAAAGCATGAACCTAAGCGCTGAGCTTTATTCTATCACCTACAAAATAAGATTTGTACTCACAAATCTTCTTTACAAATTAAACATCTTCCAGGATTTCACACATGCACATGCACGTCGTACACCCAGCACACTCACTTGTATCCACTCCCTCTCCAGCAGAGCCAGGAAGCCCTCCAGCGTGCGGCAGCGTGGGTCCATGATGAGCTGAGCCAGAGTGCTGATGAGCAAAGTGGAGTCTGTCCCCTCAGAGCCGTGAACCAGAACTGAATGACCGTCCCTGGACGAAACCCACAGAAGTACAGTAATACACTTCTGTTCTTCCCCATGTATAAGTAAAGGCATACCTGCATTCATTTAAACGCTAAGAACATTACTGAAGCCCTTCTACTGGTGCTGTTGACATATTTTCCGTTTGCTTTTTATTCTTATGTTCTTATGTTTTAACGTGCATTAAAACATAAGAACATGACCGCCCCTGTAGACAAGCTGATAAAAGTGTTTAAATTGTGTACAGGTTCAATTAATTAATCATTATTAATCTATTCACACATCATAATTGCGGATTTTACCTGTGTGAAAGAAAAAAAAATTCTAAAAAGGTTGTTTGCGTACAGTTTGCAGTTATACACGCAGAAGATCCGAGCACACAAACTGCAATCCCAACACAGACGCACACAGCATGTGTGGTTCCTACCTCTCCACGCACTCTGCCAGCAGGCCGGCAGTCGACAGAGCTGTCTGGACGTGAGACAGCCACTTTGAGTTTTCAAGCTTACTGAGCCAACGATCCATATTATGGGACGTGTCACCACAAGCCTCCACCAGTTTAATTAGACTCTCCTGCAGTGCTTTACCCCTGTGCACACATGTAAAGACAGAGAGTTTGACGGGACAGAACGCTTATTATAGAAAGGTGAGCAGCATCCACTTCCATGGAACACTTTTTACAAACGCACACACACCTCTCCATCTGTCTATGCAGTCTCTTCCAGTGGCTGTAAGACGATTTGGACTCAAACCCTCCACCTGTCATCCTCGCCTGCTGTGCCTGCTGACTAGAGCGTGTGTCGATAATGTAGCCTTTATCTGAGCCTTCGATCACAGCCTGGAGGAGCTGCTCGTCTTCCCTGCAGCGCTTCCTATTGGCCCCTGTCAGGGGCTGACTGCTGCGCATGATTACCTGAAGAGTTTTTATTTGATTAGGATCATTTAGCTGCAGTTATGAATTGTAAGCGAACAGCGGAGATACATAAAAGCACCTCACCATGCCATTCTTCCTGTGGTAGTAGCAGAGGACAGGGAAGCGTCCTCCCTGTCTGAATTTGGCCACCTTCTTTAGCACCTCGTCATCCGTGCTCTTGGGGACGATGACAGCTGGGGGGTACGAGGGGCACACCGAGTAGTCTCTGTTCACAGCGCTCAGCCTCCACCTATCATGCTGCCAACAGGAGCGACAGAGGACGATGAGGGCTTGCCCCAGTGACACATGGGTAATCAAAAATATTGGACTCTCAATAACTCACTATTTGGAAAATTTGAACGTAACAAACATAAATCATGTAAAGCTTTGTCAGTGATGTGCACACAGCACAGCCTTGTTTTCCACGACCGCTTTGTCTGTAACGACTTTATGTCAACAGATACTAAAATGACAGGAAACAGCACTGAGGTGGGTGAGTGAACCTTCCTCTGCACAGATCATGTCTTTACTCACTTACAGTTTTTTTTTTATTTGTCACTTCCTATAGGTGAAGAAAGAGGCTAACCCTGATGCTAAAAATTCCATCAGAAAATGACAAAACTAAATCATGTGAATGCTCTTCTGTAATTTTACCTTGTTTTTTAAAGGTGAGTAAGCTATTCCTTAAAAAAAAACAAAAAACTATATGAGCTTAAAAATTAACAGTTTGACATTTTAGGAAACACACTTATTTGCTGTTCTGCCAATAGTTAGTGGAGAAGACCGAAACCACTTTTAAGTCTGTATGATCTATGTGAAGCTACAGGAAGGAGACCGGAGAGATTCAGCTTAGCTTAGGTTCATTTGGCATAAAGTGTGAAAGAGGAGGGAAACAGAAAGCACGGCCCTGTGCCAAAGTAAAAAAAAAAAAAAAGATTGCCAAGCAACAAAAAATGGCATTTACAAACAAAATGATATCTGTTGACATATTTGTTGAACAGATAAAGAGTAAAAAAGAAACTGTAAAAATGACATGTCTGGACCCCGCCTGTTTCCAGGCAATAACACTAAGACTCCAGGCACTCCAGGCACTGCTACAGGACTAGAGGAGATGGTTGGGCACGTAACGTGCTGGGAAAGTGAGAGGTGTTGGTATCTGGATTGTTTCTGGCCTTTGCGAGCTGTTGTCTCGATTCTGAACTTTCTGTTAAGCTTAATATACAGTCTCTTGGCTTTATTAAGCTATTTTTTGACCTTCTCGTTAGGTTTTCCATTTCATTTTGCCAATTTTTAAATCTATTTGTATTTACTTATTTCCGTATTATTTTCCATTTAGATGTCTCCACTATTTATTTACCCGTATATATTTGTTTTGGTGTTTTCTTTTTAAATGTTTTCTATGTGTTCAAGGGGGCTGTCACTGAAAGTGTGTCCTTCCTGGGGTCAACGCTTTGCCTTATGGTTGACTGACATCAGGGTGCATATATTGTTAATACATGCCTTGTTCCCACATAAGACATAAGTCAATTATTTTTTGTGTCTGTAATGGCCTATTTATTGATTGGCTCATTAATTAATCTATTTTATCAATTTTTGGCAGTTTAAATTCTTTTTGTCTGAAATCAGCCAGCAGCGCTTAAGTTTTACCAGCTTTCAGCTCTGACGAGTGGTGTGGATCTTCTCATCTAACACTTCCCAAGAAAGTGAACAAGCTTATTTCTCCAAATGTCAAACAATTCCATGTAAACTCTGTATGACAAACATCAACAACACAATACAATTTTTTTTTTATAGAAAAATGAATGGTTACAATTTACACAAAACAACTTAACTCCAATGGAGGTGGCAGGAATTAACTGGACTAGCGAGCAAGCACCAACCAGTTTCTTCAAGGAGAAGGAAAGTCGCCAGACTAGCCTGTTGAAAACTAAATATATCCTGCATGTTCTTGGAATATTGTTCCGAAAAAAAACAAACAAAAAAAAACCAAATTCAACAATGCTGCCCTCAGGACATACCTTTCACCACCGCAACATGCCATTCGCAGGGGAAAGGGGTCTTTCTATTAAACACAAAATCAAGCTGTGTGCAGCACATTCCTGAGTTACAGGAAAATAAGCGAGAGCTAAGCAACGGGGACATCCTGACTCTCGACCCCTGCATTCAGTTTTGCTGGCATTTTCTTGTCATGTGGATGTTAGATCACTGCTAGGAAAGGTTGCCTGTGAGTGACTCGGTGTGCAGACTGTATGTTTTATGCACGGTGCATTATTTTATAAGGGTTTAGTAAGTTTCTTACGAGCTCCTTCATTTGACTGTAGTGTTTTTCAGGGGATGAGAGACCCCACTGGTCCTGCAGGCTGAGATCAGAGGGTCTGTAAAAGAAAGGGTACATCTCCGACACCCTGTCCAGACAGGACAGGGTCTACAGAGAGAGAAGTGGCAAGAGAAAGAGAGATCGTTGTAAGAAATGTCATGAATGTTATCAAATGTAAAGCACAGATTTGTAATCAAATGATTGTGTAATATATCATACCTCAATGGAGTGTGCAATGTTGAGACACTGTTCCATGCCTGGGATGTCAAGCTGGAGCACTCGCAGATCTTTACACTTGATGATAATTGTCCCTGAGGATCCAGATATCCTGCATACACACAAGCACACAAAACGGTAGAAACAATGCCCCTGTGCCCACTTCCCGCCTCGCCCCTCATGCTTTGACTCTGGCAGTGCACAAAGTTTGACTTACAGCAGCAAAGAAAGGCGAAACCAGTCAGCTGAGCTGTGTGTGTCTCTCGCTGACAAACTAAGACAAAGCTGTTAGTAGCAAGCGACATACAACGTGTTTTATGTTTCTGTGTGTGTGTGTGGAAGGTAAGGAGAAACCAGAGCTGCTGAAATTTTATTAGCACATTTCCTATTTCAGCACACAACAGACACATGGCAACACAGATGATGTCCAACCTTTCACCACGGCGTGCATTAGAGAAGAGGCCCGAATAGGCCAAAAGGTTTTCCACACTGGTTAAAAAGATTTGAGGAATAACGGAATTAGACATCAATTAGACACTGACACAGTTAGTAGTGTGAATTAGTGTATTCTTGTTTTGCTTGTTGTAAGTGTTAAGTGCTGTAATTTGTATTTCGAGCAATCAAATCAGACTAACTGTTGAATTTTGTTGAATCAAATGTATTTAGGATTAAAATGACTATTTACTACTGTTGTATAGCTTAGTATCATGAGGTAATATGTCATTGCAGTGAGGATGAGTTGCCCCCCTCACCTTTTCTCTATGGCATCGATGCTCCTGAGGAGCAGCAGGACCTGCCGGGAGCTGCCCTCCTCTCTGTCCGAGAAGAGCAGGTGGTGGCCGGTGATGCACAGGGTGCCTCTGCTCGGCGGGTGCAGCGGCTGTCGGAGGACAACATCCTCCACGTTGGCGGTCTTGATGTGCTCAGAAAACTCCATCAATCACCAAACATAAAAATAAATAAATAAATAAAAAAAACACCTTCCGCTCCTGAACTTCAACAGAGCACTTCAAATCACTTCCTCGCCTCTCTTGTAGAAGAAAGCGAAAGCAACCTCCCTCCTCCGGCTCGCTCACTCTGTCGGGCCGTTGGGTAGGGCTGCAGATGCGCTCTGTTTATTTGACGATAAGGAGCCTGTAAATAGAGCCTATTCCATGTGAACACAGCCAGCCTGCAGCGCAGCTACACCTTCTGTCACACAGCTGGCTGCTGAGCACAGAGCACGCGACCGCTCTGGAAGTGGCAACGCACGGCTCGAGGCGACAGAAGGCGGAAGTGGACGTTTCCTGAGAAAGAGCAACATGTGTCACAAAACGCTGGTAAAAGTTCTGCAGGCGACATTGTGCGAGTGAGGGTGGGGGTGGGGTGGTGGTGGTGGTGGGGCTTATTATGTATCATAGACGACCACAAGATGGCGGCATAGTCAAACGTAAAGAGTGGGTCGATCGCGAGCACGACTCGCCAAACAATATTACTGTGGCTCATTGCAGCGGTGGAAGAAGCTTCTGCCACAAGTTTCACCACAGTGTATAAATGTGTAAGCATCAAAAGTACACATGTAGAATTCAAAGTATTAGACTCTTATATTAATGCTAAAATTCCCCCACTTGAAGTATCAAGTCATTATAATTAGTCTATAGTGCACCATATAGAGCATTAAGTTATTATACTTAGGCAAGATCACACCATTTAATGTCAAATATTATTATATTGAGGCTAGAATCCCCTATGTAGAGCCCTTTATTATTATACTTAGGCCAGAATGCACCATGTCAAGTGTTATATTATCATATTTAGGCTAGAATGCTCCATTTAAATTTGTATATTATTATATAAAGGCAATACCATCATATTATTGTTTTGGCATTACTGATGCACAAGAGTGCATGCAGCAATATAATGTTATAATCGGTTAGCTGAAGCTTTCTTAGTATTTCCTTTTCATATGTAGTACAGTGGTGGAATTAAAACCAAAACTAGGCCTATATTTACTGTACTTGAGGCGAATTTTGAGGGTGCTTTTATAGCTTACTAGAGTATTTTCATTGTATTCTATTTCATACATTGACTTTCAATATATAAAACACTCACAGTGGCCATTTTCCTATGTGTAACTTTATTTCTCATTCTTTATAATTGATTCCAAAGTCTCAAAATGATTTTATTTTGAAATTCGTAACACACAGTTTGCAACTTTTTTTTTGTATTACAATCTCTGACTGCGCGACCCCTGGGCTTTGCTGGATATCCCCCTTCCTTACACGCACACACACACACACACACACACACACACACACACACACACACACACACACACACACACACACACACACACACACACAGAACACAAAGTATAAGTGAGCCTGTCCTGTGCGGGATGGGCGGTCACTGCCTCTTATAAAGGAGGTGAGGACCTGTTGCGCTCTCATCGCCGAGCTGCCGATCCAGACAGCGAATTCCTCAAGGGGCGCATTCATCATGGATTCTAAAGAGTTCGGAGACGAGTCCTCCGAGGGAGACACCGAGGATCTGGACAGCGTGAAAGCACTCACAGAGAAGCTGAAGCTACAGACCCGCAGACCATCCTATCTGGAGTGGCAGGAGCGGGTGCAGAGCCGGCCGTGGATCGAGAGTTATTCGGCGCACAGTCCGGAGTCTGGAGGAGAAGTGGTTTCCCTGCCTGCGACTCAGAGGAACGACTCGGAGGTGGTTGTGCGCAACATCTGTGGCTTTGACACTATTGATGATGCTTTGGACTTTCTGAGAAAAGAGCTGGTGAGTTATTATTACTATTATTATTTCTTTTATTTGAACAGGGACAGTGCACAATAAAACATGTATATAACCCTGTATATAACATGGAGAGATGCATTGCATCAGGTTTTATCAAGTCGCAATTTTCCACCTATAGTCCTATCATTTTAGTTCTGATCATGTTGCAAAGTGCACTGAGTCAAAGTATAGTTCTAAAGTTCCCCATTTCAACATGTGTGTAAAATATATCTACCTCCCTGCTTCACCTCTCAGGTAGTTAAACATCTTTGCCTTATGGAATTGCATGACTGACCTCCAGCAGCCCTCACAGCTTAGACAAACTGCTTGTCAAACAATGTGGTGTCTGCTTTCTCACGCTCTCATCCGCAGCCGGTATCATACTCATGCCAGTGATTTACACGCCTTGATAAGAAGATTTTAAAAAAAAGACTATAAACCAGATGCGAGCTTCCACACAAATGTTCTGGTTTCTCAGTGATGCTCACGTTCTCTGTGACCCCCCCCCCCCCAACCCTTCTGACCTCTCGCCCCTCAGAGGGAGATGCAGGTTCAGGACAACCGTCTGGCCCGCCAGCTGATCCGGCTGCGCGGGGAGATCCACCGGCTGAAAGTGGAGCAGGTGTGCGACCGCCACAAGGAGATGCTGGACGATGCGACGTACGAGCTGGAGGAGTGTGGCGAGGAGTCGGACCTGCTGTGCGACATCCCGATGAAGGCTGCCTTCGCTCTGTCCACCCCGCTCAAACACCTGGGCCTCACCAAGATGAACATCAACTCCAGGCGTTTCTCACTGTGTTGAAACCTCTAACTTCAGCCGTGTAACATCCAGGACATTCCCCTCACCTCCCATGTGTTTGTGTTGGCAAGTAGGGTTATTTCCTCTTTTGGAGGAAGGTGTGTTTCAGGATAGAGCGAAGGGAGACTGCCAGTTCTGGTGCCCTAGGTGGAAGTGAAAATGACTCCTTTGATTTCTCACCTTGGCCTGACATGCATGAAGAAGCGTCGGCATGCAGGCCTGCAGGGGCACACACCCATAATACAAACATGCCCTCCTGGTGGCAGGAGCATCTGCTGCGCCACTGTTAACTGTTCTTTACACAGTGCAGTGTTTATTAGAGTACTTAGGTGAAGACTAACTAGACTGAACTGTAAATGTAGATATGGAAAGGGCGTTATGTTCAGGATCTTATTCCCAATGATTTGGTGACGTGCAAAACGAAGTTTCATATGTGCCAAGACAGAAGTTCAATACAGTTACAGGAAGAGTAGTGCTGATTTTCTCGGAGATTGTCATAGAAAAAGAAGAGGGTCACTTCAGAATAGAGGACAGTGTCTTCTGACAGCTAGTCTTATTTTTGTGTACCAGTCGTTCCCAGCCTAGGTGTCAGGACCCAGACAAGGCATCACGACACAAATCTGAGAGGTCGTGAGCTGATTAGAACTGAATCGCCAGAGTAAATGTAGGCACTGTGTATTTCTGCAAACCTCTGAAACTTAACTTTTTGAGTGTTGCAAAACTACAAATTATATGTTCAATTTTCAATTTCATGTTTTGATGATACTATGCTTATGGTTGGGTTAGATTTAGGCACTAAAACCACTTTATGGTTATGGTCAGGGAAAGATCATGTTTTGGCTTATATGGCTCTATGATGACTTCTCAGTAAAATTATCAAGTATTAGCTAGAAATTATCCAGGTTTTTCATCAAAAATGCCAATTATAGGACTAGAAAATGTCCAGACACCTTGTTGAAAATATCCAGCGGTTTCACGGTTACAGATTTTAAAACACCACCTGAAACAGCGATCTCTTACGTGGCAGCTGTACAAATGCTGAAATGCTGTCTGGATCAATGTTCTCTCATGAAAAATATCCAGCGGGTTAGATTGTACAGATTTTTAAAACACCATCAACAAACAGTGGTCTCTCGCGAAACGTTCTATCAAACAGTGGACTTTCGCCTTAGGCAGTACTGATGTTGAAATGCTGTCTTGAGCAAAAGTCTTTTCGTAAAAATATCCAGTGGTTTCGCTCTAACAAATGTTAAAACACTGTCTCAAAGAGTTATCTCTCACTTGGCAGCAGTATAAATGCTAAAATTTTATCTTGAACCGTGGTCTCTTGTCAAAAATATGCAGTGGTTTTGCACTTACGGATGTTAAAACACCAGCACAACCAGTGGTCTCTCCCCTAACAGCAGACCAAATGTTGAAACACTGACTGAAACAGTGGTCTCTCACTTGGCAGCAGTACAAATTGTTAACATGCTTACCGCGTGTCGAAAGGCCTCGCTGTCATATCACCACCAACCCCTCCTCCTCCAGACATGATACTCAGATGCTCCATTTTAACAGCTCACAAGAGAAAAAGGTACGGAGTCACTGCTTTACATTACTTGTACTAGTACATTTTTTGTGGAGTTGACTGAAATAGAAAAAGTACGAAGGTGGCATATCTGGTGTGGACCGGTCGGATAAAGGAAACGTTCGCCAGCCCTTTAGTGTAAATTCAGTGAATCTGTTGAAGCCTTCATCTAGCAGACTGTCTCTAACTTTGTCCTCAAAGGAAGTGGGAGGTCACACTCCAGCATTTTTACACCTTGTCTTCACAATCCAAAAATATCTCCATAGCCTCACCACTGCAGTGACAGCACCCAGGAAGCTATGCTTAATGCATTTTGTTTTCCATTACCATGTCCAGATGCTGCAGAGCACAGCTTGGAAACTATATATGGCTGGACAAGTGACCAAGTGTATTTTGTCGCTGCGTGGGCAGTTGAGGGAGAGTTAAAATCATTCATCATGTTGCTTACTCGTAACAACAAATAGGAAGAAGGTATTTTTGTTGATTGTAAATATAAAAAGAACGCTAAAATTAGCCTTATTAGATTGCTAAATCATGCTACTGTAATATGAATGTATCTACATGACAAATGAGTGTAAAAGCAAAATGCCTTAAAATGTAAAGTTGTTATTTTCTGTTGTACATACAAGACAATGTTGAATAAACTTAACTTTATCTATTTTGTTTGTAAGTGATATTTTATCAGTATGTAAACCAACCCTAACCCATGTTTATCACATGTGCACTTGGTATTTTGGACTGGTTCTTTGCATTTGTTAATGCACAATTTACCATTAGTATTATCTAGGCTAAGTGTCACCATGTAATCCACCAAATCCAGCCCTCGCTCTTAAGCCCAACCTGCACAATAGTCTTTTCTTTTCTCCCCCGGCGCATTCACGACCTGGTGTAATATCCAAACATATGAATGGGGCCCTACAGGGATGTGCAGAACCATAGACATTGTTGGGCATAATTAGTTAAACAGGAAACCAAATATGCCTCGTATAAGCACAACTATGACTGCTGAAATGCGCATAATGTCACATACTTCAGGACACATGAGCTCATGTGATGACCTCAATAAGGGAAATTAATATCATATGGAAAATGCACAGAAACAGAGGTATTGTGCCTCCGGGCCTCTTTGGCGAGTGCTTTTAGAAGAAAGCATTGCAGCCTTGTGTTTCTCATGCCACTCAGCTCTGCCCTGCAGATGCTTTCTCTCGACCTTTTCCTCATATCACACCACATGTCATCATACGAGCAGCAGCTGACATCAGAGAGTAAATAAAGCACATAGTTTTGAACTTATTCGAACTTAAAAACGCATGGTATTTGAATTTGTTTAAGACTTTACGCGAGTGTACGTGAGTGCACATCTGCAGGGAAACAAAAGCGGCTCTCGCTCACATGAAAGAGGCCAACACCTGCATCAAGAGGCGGGCGGGAGGAGGGCTGGAAAACTTTCCACATATTGATATCATCTCAGTTTGATTGCGTAACAGAATGTGATTTCCAACCACATTTGGAAGCAGTGACAACTGCGGTTGAGGGCAAACAAGGAATACCCCCTTAGGCTCACAGGGCCTTCCAAAAAGTGAGCTTGAAGATGATGAAGCAAGATGATCTGCGGTATTATTCCATCAGATTAATGAGGAATGTGTGCTTGATAAGATTGTTCCACCAGAAACAGATAAAGTACCATCGCTGTTCTCTCTTATTGTTGTCTTATTGCAATCAGCTCGGCAAGAGGGTCTGCAGCGTACATCACCGCCAAAATGTCAAAGAAGGTGAGACTACTTCACTCATCCTCCTCTACAGCCTCTAGGTTATGTGCTTTAACGGAAAAAGAGTGAGCTCAGGTGGTTTCATCGCGAGTGACACTTAATCTATGCTGTGGCAGTCATCTAAGCACATTTTCTCTGTGCACTTCCTGTAATGTTTGGACTGACTTCCTGCCAGTGCACGCTCTGTAGCAGCAGCCGTTCACCACAAGAGAAGAGATGCGGCCCAAAGCAGAGTTGTCTGAGAGGTAGAAAACGCGGCAGCACAGACTCGGAGCGTGTTGGGAACCTGAGAGACTTTTTAATTCACGTCTCCTCTCCAGGGCTCAAAGTTACCGTGCTGTGGCCCCTGCTCAACAAAGACGTGTTGATTTGTAAGAGGGTCATTCACTGATTGATACTGTCTTTTTCTTTGTGGGTGATTTTGTCTACTGTTTTCAGGGCTGACTTGTAAAAACCAAGGTCGGGGTCTTTTCTTTGAATGGTCTGCTGGCCACAGAGCAGACACAAACCACATGTGTGATTGACACAAATAGCCTTGTCAGTGACCTGAAACCACCTGGCAGGAAACACAACTGTTCCAAAAAACAAAATTCTCTTTTGTGTGGCTATAGTGTAATCATTTGTGACTAATTATAACACTGCTAAAATGCTGTCTCGTCAAATACTCTCTTGCAGGGTAAATTCTTTTGGATAGCATTGTATATAGTATTCAAAAGTCATATAAAGTAAATCTGATATGCAATGTACTTAGCACCAAAAGTACAATTAAAGGTAAATTAAGTGTACATTTAGATGTATTTATAAACTGTATTCTTGGCATTGACTTAGCCTTATAGATGTTTTCAGTAACGGCGTAATCAGTGATGGTGTTATCAGATCTGATCGTCAGCATTTTTCTGATTACTGGAATCAGCTTTTTTTTTTTTTTTTTTTGATCTGACGGGAGATAAAAAATTTTTTCAAATGGGCTGCTTTGGCTCTGATGCAGCACGTAATCTGCAAAGCAGACTAAGTTTATCAACTTAATGTAGTGCAGTAAAAAGTACAACACTTGCCTCCAAATGTGCTGGAATGGAAGTATGAAGTGGCAGAAAATTTAAATAGTGCCTCAAAGTACCTGAAAGTTGTACTTAAGCACAGAACCTGAGTACATGTAATTAGTTACATTCCATCACTGCTTCTGGATAACCCTGGCCCGCCACCTCAACCCTGACGGTGTTCCTCACCTTTAAATGTCACAGACTAACAACTGTTACACACAAGAGCAGCTCGAACATACACAAACACAACCCCACCAGTGTCTCCTGCCCTCCTTGTCTAACTGTATTGGAACATTTACATCTTCGGGAGAGGCGCCGTCCTGACCCGTTAACCATGGAGCCCATGACGTTCCCCTTGCTCTGCGCACACACAGCTGCATGGTAAAGCACCTGTTAGAAGCCTGCAGAGCAACCCCTCAACCTTTCAACGACAGGAAGTTCTCTGGGCTGCTCTCCTCCACTCCTCTGCGCTCTGCGTTTGCGTGTGTGTGAACAGACACATATCAGCAATAAGAGAAGCGGATGATGACATCTTCACACCCAGGCTCCGGTGGTGAAAAACTCAAATACTGCTAACAAACGCAAGCACTTTTAAATGCAGAATATCTCTATGGCGGTGCTTGAAATCTGATATTACTGGACGCTTGAAGAGAAAACTCATACTTCAAGAGGTAGGTTTCAAACTCGTGATTTGATCGGTGTTACATTGTTAAAAATGGAGAAAGAAAAGACTGTGATAGCGGTAGATAAGACTATCATATTTGTTACATAAAATACATTACGTAAAGCAGAGGGGTTGATTAGAGTAGACCAAAGGATTGATCTTTCGACATTTTTGTGAAATACATTGTACTTTGAAAGCTGACATAACGAGCAGGATATGCCCACACCCAGAAGTGATGGCCAATTGCCAAAAATACATATTTTTCTTTGATATGATCTAATATAAAAACTAGCAAATTAACATAACTTCAGGTACTGGTTGTGTCATCGTCACCTTTGTTAAAAAAAACATTATTATAATTATTAATCAAGATGTGAAGTACAAAATTGGAAAGTCAAACCTCAAATTGTGATGAAATTGATACAACAGCAAAAAATAAATAAATAAATAAATACACATAAAAGTCTTTTTTGTGTAAATGTTTCTTGTTTTGTTGGGTTCAGATGTCTTTTGAAAACATTTAGTTTTAGCCCACAAGCTTCTCGAACATTAACTTATTTTCTCAATACCCATAATACTTTGCAAACAGTGACAATCTTCGTTATTTGTTTGGAATGGCCTTCAAGCTGCAGATCACAAAAAGGAGAGGGTAGCCCCTCAGTGGAAAATGCTGACTTTGTTTGTGTGACTCCCTGAGTGCTCACTTGCAGGCGTAGGAGTGCTGATCATTCCAAAAGAACTTCTGGTGATCCTCCGCTGATTTGCTCCTCGGGTCTCAGTACAGTGGTGTGTTGTTGCTGCCGGGTCAGGCCTCCTCAGTTTTTTCTCATGGCTCTGCGCCCTTGGGACAGACGACTGCTGCGATTAGCCCACTGACCCTGTTCCATGAGTGGCCCAATGGGAGCCAAGTGATCTTGAGAAAACCAGTTCGTACAGGGCACCAGTGCAAAACACAGTGTGGAGCACGTGCAGACGTTGGATTATTCAAGATTAGTCTTTGTGGACTTTGGTAAAGCCTGATATTCAAGTCTCAGTTAGAATTCGAACATGTAACCACCTGAGTATTGCGACACTGAAAGTTGTGGAAACAAGGTAGTCGTTTGTTGCAGGTCAGCATGTGATTTTATATTAGGGTTCTGTAAATGTTTATACAGTGTCAAAAAAAGGAAGCTTATTATTATTATTCGGCTCTAAGTTTCCAGCTCCATTCACCGTAAAGCCTCCATTTTGAGGCGAGGCCCTCCGGCACATCCGATTCAAGCAGTTATCTGAAATGAAAACATTTTCTTGAAGCGTCCTTCGCCCGCAAACCTTAAAATGCAACCATGAAATCTAAAAATGATTTGTGGAAAATAACATTATTTTGCTAAGAGTATTAGCTTGTTCTTTGATAAAAATTGCCTTTGGATTGGTATGGGAGACATTTGTTTGTCGGTCAAAAATAAAACACTTCTGATAGAGAATTATTTGCAATAAAAAAAAATAAGCAATTGTCTTTTTTTTTTTTTTAAACACTCCAATTCATATTCTCGACCTTTTAAAAGACAGCTTGAACCTCTAAATTGCAGGAAAGATGGGATGTAACTGCAGTTCGGACTACTCAGACAGCGAGTGGATCGAGAACTTGGATGAAATCTGTGAACACTGCAACTGTCCCATAGCTCCTCAGTCATGCAATCCAGTGAGTGTCTACACACATTTTCTATATGACGTGTTTTGGGTTTTTTTTTTTTTTGTTTAACAGGGGCAGCACGTTTTACCTTGTGGTGTGTTAATGACATTGACATGGGTGGGTTTTGGTTGTTTGTGTGGTTGAATGTGAGTGACCCCACTATAAAAATATACACAAGGAAATACGCAAGGTGTTTTCAGTTAAGTGAGAGGGTGTGCGCACATTTCCCACAATTCATTTCAATTTGTGTGAATTAGGTAAACATAACTGAGAAAAATATAAAGTAAAATCCGCTATTAATCCAGAAAAGTTTCACAACATCCATGATTGCAAGGGAAGCTGTCTTTTGTTTGTGTCTGATTAAATGGCAGGGCAATTACTCTCTCAGTGTTGTTTGTTTCCTCTCCATGAGTTAGATGACCCATTAGATTAGAAATGAAGGAGAAAACCACCTGTGTGTGCCACAATACATCGAGACACTTCGTCTGGGAGAAAACTGTTGATGGTTTTAGCGACGAGATCTGTGCAATAGAGCAGAAATGCACATAGCTTTCATTTTTCCACGGAAAGTTGAATTCTGGGTCTACTCTTGTTTTTCCCTCACCAGTACACAGACCAGCTGATTCCCTTTCAGCCATCAAACCATTCGCCCCCCACATCTCCTTTACCAGGTGAGACAGTGTATTTTCCGTCATGTGTTTGTGCGTGTGCCTCTCGTACAATACAATTATTCGAGTCCAGTTCCACGCAGAGCTTTAAGATTTTCTGGAAGGTATTATTGAATATATAGAGAAATTATATTACAAAAACTGAAAGACATTTTCAAATGCTTTTGATTTTGTCCTTTACACCAAAATCAAATTAATGTGTATTTATGTGTAAGTATGTTTTACATCACCATGTATTGTCTGTTTCAAATCTTTTAACTTCTCACCCCTTAAATTTTGTGTAAGCCTTTTCTATTTTACCCACACAGCGTTTTCCCTTTTTCCCACCAATTTCCTGGAAACATTTCCGTTTATTGCTTTCACTGTATCCCCCGGTGTCTCATATCAGTCTGTGGTTGTAGTATTATATTTCAATCTTGAAGTTAAAAAAGCTAATCACTGTATGCTGGAATTCTTTGTAGCTTGTACTTGGAAACAAAGTACATCAGTAATCATGGAAATCAAAGGAAAACAATTTGATGCAAATGTCTTTAAAAGCAAATTAAACTGGGAATGTCTATTTGTCACACAAGAAAAGTGCGACGTTGGGGAAAACACAGTATTATACATTAGTATGTTGTTGGAGAGTCACGAGTTTCTGATTCTGTACGCCTCACGTCCAGCCACCTGATCAAAATGATCTAACCATCACAAACTCTCTCCATTTACCATGCTTGGCAAAAGTGATTTGTCAAAATATGAATACATAGTTAGAAGGAATTTTAACTCAAGCATACAATATTCCTCTTGCAGACAACCTCGTGGTGGCCATTTACAGTTATGAACCCAACCATGATGGTGACCTGGGCTTTGAGAAGGGAGACAAACTCAAGATCATCAACAAGTAAGCTGCTGATTTATATAGAGTAAACCATGGTTAAAAAAAAGAAAAAAAAAGAAAAAAATCATTTTACATAATGTTTTCAGACCAACCATAACACCTGAAAGTTACTCTAAGTGTGTAGGACCGCTACATACACAGCAAGATAACCCCCTGTGCATGCTTGCCAGTTATGTTAGCTATCATTTACCGCTCCAAGAATCGAACCTGAGTCTTCACGGAGGCCTCGCAGCCTAAGGCACAGATCATGTCATCACCTTTCTGAGTGGGGTCTTACTGAATGTTAACTCCCTCCTGCTCTCGCCCCATGTTCCCTGCCTCTATACTCCTGTAACACACAAATACACCTAAATACAGGAAAAAAAGGTACATGTTGTGCTGACAGTACAGATCTGCAGGGCTAATTGTTTAGCTCTAAAACACTTTGGTAAGGCACTATGAAGAAAAATGCAACTATCTTTTTTTTTCTTATTCTAATTTTCAATAAATCAAAAGTTAGTCTAGAAATGTGAAAAAGCTTAGGAGGAATGATTTGTTTGGTTTTATTTGAACTACAAGATCATGTCTTTTGTTCATGTTTGTGTTTTGTTTATGTTTTCACAAGGTAATCTCAGTATAAATTTAGGTAAAAAAAATCTGTGTTCCTTGGGCATAAAACAATAAATATTATAAACATTTACTGTGTCTCACCCTCATCATCTTTTGTCCAAAGGGGGCCACCAGAATCAACCAAAAATGATTTTTTTCCCCCCTTGTAGTAGCTTTAATGGTGCAGTATGAATTTATATTTGAGACATTCAAAAACCAATTAAAAATGGTGTGAAAAAATGCAACTTTTGATGTTATGGTGTTGATATATTGTGTGGCAGAGATATCCACTGAAGTTAGCATGCAATCCAGTTAGCCTCGTCCCATCCCAGTCCAAAACTTGTGTGCTGGCCGTGTAAACACCAATATTCACCCGGTGCTCTGAGCTCCCAGTCTAGACCACCAAATGCAGTGGTAAACTAGCCAAATAGAGTTATCAGCAGCTACTCTGATGATATGCTGACCTCAAGTTGTTTTTGATAATTGAAAATTGTTAGCGGCCAATTCTTACATATCCTTTAATCAAAGTGAAAGAATTTAGTGCTCTACACACTTGGTGCGACAATCATTTTCTTTACAAAGACTCCTTTTGCCTGAAGGGGCTGACTGAAACTGTGCTCATGTACTGCTGTCTCTTTTAACACCCAGGGAGGATCCTGAGTGGTATCTGGCAGAGTCTCTCACCACAGGCCAGCAAGGCTACATCCCATACAACTTTGTTGCAATGACCACAGTGGAGACTGAACCGTACGTCATACAGGAAACATAACGATACCGCTCTCAGCACCATGTGACTTAACCTATACACCATCTCACAAAATTCATGCTGTGTCCCAGAGTGGAAAGGAAGTGGTTAGCTCAAAGCATGAAGCATGTTGTGTGTTTGTGCTGCAGGTGGTTCTTTAAGAACATCTCTAGAAACGAAGCCATGAGGCTCCTCCTGGCTCCCGGGAATACGCTGGGCTCCTTCCTGATTCGAGAGAGTGAGACGACCCCAGGTGATTGACTCCTACCCAATCTACACATACTCTGTTTCACAAGGTTGTTTATCAGCAGTATACACAAGTATGGTCTATCACATTTGCTTAAAGGTCCTTCCTATAGCATTTCATAGAATCATACAAGTGAGATAATACTTGAGAAAATGACTTGGAACCTCAATTTTTCGTTCTTGTTATTACTGGCAGCGTTTCTAAAATATGAACCATTCGGTTAGCTGCAGAATGAAATAAGTGTTAAGTCTGATTGAGTTTCCTCCTGTGCTACCGAAATATAATTAGAAATGTATCTTTAAACAATGTTAAAATGCTACACAAATGATTTTATGTGAAATATGAAATCTTCTCACACTCGATCATGCTTCCTCTTTTTCTCAGGCTCATACTCCTTATCGATCAGGGACTTGGACCACAACACCGGCGAGGGAGTCAAGCACTACAGAATCCGCAACATGGACAACGGCGGCTTCTACATCACAGCCAAGATATCCTTTAACTCGCTGAAGGAGCTAGTCCAGCATCACTCACGTGCGTGCAGCCTCTCGAGGGGATTAATCGAGCTTAATGGGTTGGTCTTTACCTGAGCAATTTCAAACATGTCTCCTCACTCACCATCCAGGTGATGCAGATGGGCTGTGCACAAAGCTGATGAAGCCGTGTCAGTCTAGGGCGCCGCAGAAGCCCTGGTGGCAGGACGAGTGGGAGATTCCCAGAGAGTCCCTGAAGCTGGAGCGCAGGCTCGGAGCGGGACAGTTTGGAGAGGTCTGGATGGGTGAGTGACAGGTCATGATTTCTGGAAAGAGTATTTCATTTTGAGTGCCACAAACTGACTCTCATCTTTTTCCATAATTTTGAAGAGAAGGCAGATATCTCTAGGTGCACTCGATTTTGGGTTGAATAGCCCCTTTAAGTTCAATCACTTAAGTGTTCATTTTGTCCATTTTGTACAACCGTTTTGCAAAAATACATCACATGTACAAAGCCCAGTTGCTCAGTTGTCAAGCTGTGGGTTTGAATGTGTGTCTGCTAGCAAGCCATTTGCCAGGGGATTTTTTCTGCAGTGTATGCAGAACAGTTTCCTCCACGCAGCCTTAATTGTAGGCTTGTATAGCTGGTTAACTGGAGAATGATGTGAGGTTTTATCCCTGCACAGCAACACTAGAACTATTTGAACCTTCCTTTAAAATGAGCTCCCGAATCAGAGGAATTGTCTCTTTACAATAGTTGCATGAACGTCTGTTGTCATAGTGGAATATTGAGGTAAACAAGAAGGGAAAATGTTTTGTTTAGAAGGTTATCCACTGAAATAATCCGAACCACAACCCTCTTACTGTTTTCCATCCACATTTGCCAGCACAATTCAGCATGCCAAACAAACCACTGTATTAGAGCTAAACATTGCCAACCATGGAGCTCTATGTCCTCATTTCACAGCCACTTTTATTTACAGTATCTCCTTGCATGTAGCCTGGGCACTGCATTTGTTTCTTTGTCCTCGTCCAAACACTGGACGCACTTGAATAATGGGAGTGTCTGTCATTTAACTCTGTAGTGTTTACTCTTGTCAGATAACGTGAAAATATGTGACAACCATATTTCATATCGAGAAGATTTCCATAGTAGATAAAAGACATGGAGACTCCGTGCTTTGAATAGTGATCATAATTTGTTTCCAGTATAGCTAACCCTCGCGCATGGTGTGAGATGTTCACAGGGTTTTAAGGCTGAAGAAGAAACCTGATACAGGAGTGTTAATGTACCGGAGCTGGAATGAGATCGTGTTTGCATGAGAGTCATATGGATCTTTGTTAGTTTAGCACAAATTTAGTCACAACTTATGATCCTTACAAGCTGAGATGGGCATTTTCCTGGTGTACTTTTACATCAAACGCAGTGTATTTAACCATGTACACAAAACATTTTAATCCTGCTCACAGGATGGCTCTATTTGGTATGTATCTCAGTTGGTCCACTGTTTTAGTCCCGACTGAAGTAACTTCCTTACTGATGAGGCCTACTGACTTTCTTTTCTAGCAACAACACAAAGCTGCAAAGGTGTAGTAAATCAACTCAACAATCAATTGGTGGATTGCTTTTAAAATTGGTATAGATATTCATGGTCCCCAGAGGATGAATCCCAATTACTTTCTGAGTCCTCTGCCTGTTTGTTTAGCATAACCAGAAGGTCTTTGTTTTCATACATCTAATAAAATATCTCAACATCTACTTGATGAACTGGCACAAAATTGGTACAAATATTCAATAAATCCTACCGACTTCAGTGATTCCCCAGCACTTCCTCTAGCATCATCCTGAGGTTGATTGTGGTTTTGCAGCAAAATTTCTCAACAACTCTTGACCCATTTCCTGTCAAGATGAAATGCCAAAACAAACGGCAACTCATGCAACTCAATGACAAGCATCATTTTTTTTAATCAATCAGTGCAGAGGTGATGTGAAGTGCACATATGAATTGACATTTTTCAAAACTTATGTCAAATTTGTTGGGCAATTTGATTCCCATCACCACAAAAGAGACTAAACAAGTGGTGTTCATGTTGCATTCTACCCTCAAGTCCCTCTAATCTTACGTAATTATAATAATTGTGTAAATCCATTTTCCTTTATCAACATTACCAAGTGATTATTCAGATTAGTCCAATTCTTTGGTTTACGACTAAGTTTGGTGCTACTCAGCAAATGTTAGCATGCTTACACGCTAAGCTAAATGGCAGCATGGTCCAGTATACCTCAGCATGTGAGCACTGTAATCATGCATGCAAGCATACTGATGTTAGCCTCGAAGGTGCAGTATGTGAGAATTTGCCTTTCAGTAACCCAGTGATGTTCACATGTACATTTCCAGGTGTCTACAACAATGACCGGAAGGTGGCAATTAAAAACCTGAAGATGGGTACAATGTCAGTGGAAGCCTTCCTGGCAGAGGCGAACATGATGAAGAACTTGCAGCATCCACGCCTCGTCCGCCTCTTTGCTGTCGTCACCCAGGAGCCAATCTATATCGTCACGGAGTACATGGAAAATGGTGAGTAGAAATACCCCGTCTCGTTACAGTTTTTAGTAATCACGCCAACCATTTAGAGGAGATTCCAGATATCACTGAAAGCATCAAAAGAAAATAAACATCATGTCCCACGGTGTTTCCCTGAAAGTTATGCTTAATTGGACATGAATTAAAAAGATTCGCTCGAGTGATCTCACCAGTTTGTTCCAGTTCAGTTTAGTCATCTAAATATGTCTAAGCATGTCTGCAGTGATCATTTCCTTAATCTCCCGCTCCGTTACGCTGAACACCAAAGATGGTATCATCAGGGCGAGCTCTGTGCCCAGAGCAAAGACAAAGAAAACCGTTTGTAGTCAGGATCAAACACGTTGATCCGTTATCGGACTCTGGGTGCCAAAAGCGCATGCTGAAACAAAAGGCTAAGCTGCCCAATGTGTTTCACCCTGTTATATGAGTCATAGTGTTACTACACTTTAGTGACTTTGTTGAATGAGCTTTTTGATCACAGCTGCCTTCTTATTTGTTTGTATTTGATAAACGATATGAGATTTTAAGCGAATCGAGCTGTGCGAGCAAACTCAAATAAGGCAGATTAAGCCGTAAGCCTTGCCAGCCAAAGCATGCTGCTCTGCTCTGCTCTGCTCCACTGAAGTGGCCCACCTTCTGATAGGCTATTTTCAGCTTCTCCTCATGAGCCCCTTGTATTCGCCGCTCTGTGCTAAAAGTCTCAAAGCAAACATGAACTCTCACTTCTTTTCCCAAGACCCTCCAGACAGGTTACTGTTGTTTACCCGCAGAGGGGAAGTCTCTCCTGGCCCGTCTGGGACGAGGGGGTGTTAAAAGAGGAGAGGGTGAATCACAAGGTTATTGTTCAGCCCTGATGAGACCTGGCTACCTTCCAAAGTAAGCGCTGGGCACATGCATCCACAGAAACTGGAAAACACATGGACAGAAATATCAGTTGTGGTAGTAAACCGGCTTCCACAGTGGCAGTCTGTTCAGCATCCCTCCACTGCTTCTTCATAGTTTCCCCGGCCTTACTAGATAACAAAATACACGTGGAATTACTGTGAATCACAAATGTGAGTAGTAAAATGGCAGCCAAATGGAAGTGATGCAATACAGGTCTCGCTTTAAGCCCAAACGTTGCTGTTGTTCTTTCTCACTGGGAGGAACAATAACAAAATGCATGGAGAGATGCTGTCACAAACACAGCAGCTGCCTTACAGCTGAATTGAATGGAGTGCCTTTGTACAATCTTGTATGTGTGGCCTGTAAACCACCAGCAATGGCGCTACATGAAGCTGCCTCTTTGTCTGGGATCTACGTGTGGACAGGACACAATCGTCGTCTCTGTTGTCAAGAGAAAGGATGGCTCAGAGTTCCCGTCTTTTCAATTTGTCCCCTTTTTTTTTTATTATCGAAGACAACAAAGATGGAAAATAACAGGCGTGTCATCCCAGCTTCCCTTTGTGACCTTGACAAAGAGTCGTCCTCTGGCTCTCAGACTTCAAAAGCAGTCTTCCGGACTTAAGCAGAGGAGCATAGGCCTCCTCTTTCCTGGCACAGTCATTCCTCTTAAAGTATTTCCTTTGGTTTGACTTGGCTGGCTGGCGTGCAGAGGTATTGTTCTGCGCTAATCAAACCCAACACAAAGTCAGCTGTCAGAGAGACGATGCATCAACCTGACTGTGTGCACTTCCTCACTGTGTTATGTTCCCTGATTTGGAAAAACTGCTATTCTGATCCAACTCCATCTATTTATGTCTGTTGGCTATCAGGGCATTGCAATTACTGTTGCTTATATTTGTAGCTTAAAGGTACAATACATAAGAATTGGCCACCTGGAATGCATAGTCCCACCAAATAGAGGAAGCACATCACCAAAGTACTGTATTCTTTTCATATGTCTGTGAGTGTAGCTACTGTTAGCTCGTCAGTTCAACTAGCCTGTCAGATAATCAGGTGAGTGCTGTGAGCCCTGGAGATGTGGGCCGCTGGGAGAATGAGGTTTTCAGGCCTGGGGGTTACTGGTTAGTGCTGTAACGTGACTTAATTCATGAATGTTTTAAACTAACATTCTTACATATTGCACTTGTGACCCTCTGTATGTAGAACCCTCAGATACAGTAATAAACAAGTGCATGCATCTGTAGTAATCAGCACATACTGGTGGCGGTAAGCTAGTTGACCTGTTTTTGTTTCAACCACATGTTGGGGTTGACATAATTAGACCATAAGAATTTCTTTTCTGAAGAGAAATAACTGTCATTTTCACAGGTAGCCTTGTGGATTACCTGAAAACAACGGATGGAAGCAGTTTGCCCATGAACACCCTGATAGACATGGCATCTCAGGCAAGACACCTCTATTTTTTTCTTCTTCTTCTGTGTCTATACTCCTTTCATAACATTTATCAAATTCCCTTTCATTTTCTCTTTCACTTCCTTTTCTCTTGCCGTGATCCTCACAGAAAGCAGTGGCTGCTTCTGTGACAAGGCTTATATTCAACGCTAGTCTTGTCTTGTAACATCAGCAGAGCTGGATGGGTGTGGGTGCATGCCATGCGGCATGTTTTATGTATTCACCAAGGTGCAGGCTCAGCTAAAGCTGCCATAATCAGGACGTGGGTGACAAAACCTGAAACCGAATGCATGTTGGCGATTTTCCGCTTAATTTCTTTGACTTTGTCTTGCCGTGATTGTGTAGTAATAAGTTCATGTTGCAATTATGACATTTTCCAGCCTGATATGACTAATTGGGTCAGATAAGCCAGATGTATATGCATGGGGTTTGAATGGACTGCAAGTTGACATGATAGTTTGACATTTTGTGAAGTATGCTTGTCTCTTATTTTTTCCCTACATAGTGAGATAAGAAGATACAGCTGTCACGTATGGTAATCTAACAGCGACTGGCTCAAGCTTCATTTTTTTGCTAGCTGCAGACATGAAAGTTGTATGATCAATTATCTTCAACAACAAAGTGAATTAACATATTTCCCGAAATGTCAAGCACTAATCATTACCACATCTACTTCTCGAAATGGTACATGTCAGTGGCTATAGGAACTCTGACTTACATGTGTTGTGGGTGTGGGAATGGAAACGCAACCACAGGAAGACAGACTGAAGTTTACCAAGAGAGAATATTCTTCATCCGGAGTGGGCAGATTCTCTGACGCCTTCGAGCTTGGCGCAGGGTTCATACATGGCTTTGTGGTGAACATATTTTACAGAAAGATGCTTTCAGAGTCAGTCGTCGTGCACTGCTAACATTTTCAGTAAAAGTGCTTGGCAGATCACTCTAACCTTTATGTAATGGACCGTACATTTTTTTTTTAACCATTAATGACGTGATGACACCTACAAATTCATCGACTGATTCACACCTTGGTGAGATGAGAGAAAATGAGACTAAAGAGGCGTCAAATCAGATGAATGGGGAGTCATGACAACGGTCATGAAATACAAACTTAGTTTATGAGTTACGAATCGCCCGCATATGTACATCTCACATTTCTGACAAGACCCCCAGGGCCAGTCGGACCTATGTGAGAGATTCTTGTGTCTGAAATGTGCACCACTGACCCAGCAAAACATAAAGAGGTTCATGTTTGAACACACACACTGCACCACCAATCACACAGGTGCTTATTAAGAGTGGGTGGTGGTTTCAGTTGAAATCATCAGGAATTACCTGAAAGGCCTCTCACACCAGCAGCCAAGTGCATGTGTGTGATGAATTTACCCCTGTGGGCTACAAGTGAGGAAATGACTCACATGGCATGATTAAATCAGAAACACAGTCACAGGATAAATCAGCCAGTCTGTCTTACAGTAAGGTAAAAGCAGGACTGCAGCTTTACATATGAGGAAGTAGAGCAGCCACAGCTGTGTACCTGGGTGGAGTATGTGGGTGGAGTGTGGAGGTAAAGGGTATAAGAACTGACCCGAGGAAGTGGTAAACTCCCTGGTTTGGGCATCTTTTTTCGTTTTTATGTCCAACACACACACATATATTACACACAATACCAAGTCATAGGCATGTCACTCACACTTTCCTGCTTGAACACACACACTCACACACCGTAGGGCTTTTCTGATGATGTGCTGTCCCCTGCAGGTGGCTGATGGAATGGCCTTTATTGAGGCTAAAAATTACATCCATCGAGACCTGAGAGCAGCCAACATTCTGGTGTCTCATGAACTCATCTGTAAGATTGCCGACTTTGGACTAGCAAGACTGATTGAGGACAACGAATACACAGCGAGAGAAGGTAACTGAACCTTGTAGAGATTACTCATATGACACATAGCAAATATTATTTGTCTTATTACAGTTACGTTTTTGTTTGAGCATATTTGGCAAGGAAAGACATCAATTGCTTCCCAGTCATTGAAGCATGATGAAAATCTTTGCAGCAGCTCCATCAAGTTTTTATGTTTGTTTTGTCTGCCCCTGTGTTCATAGGTGCAAAGTTCCCCATCAAATGGACTGCCCCAGAAGCTATTAACTATGGCACCTTTTCCATAAAATCAGATGTGTGGTCGTTTGGCATCCTCCTGACTGAAATAGTGACATACGGACGCATTCCTTACCCTGGTAAATACTCATTCAGTGTACTCATACCACTTACGAATTTCAAATAAGTACACCGAGGCACAATTTTGAGGTACTTGTACATTACTGCAATATTTACATGTTCTGCTACTTGATTTTGACACTCACAATTTGGAGGCAAATATTGTACTTTTACCCCACTACTATTATTTATTTGAACATTTCGTAAATGATTCTCTAAAATCAACACATTACAAGTCCAGCATAGATTCTAACTAAAGACATCATATCCATGATCTACTCTCCATGTTACCTACCTGTTGTTCAGGTATGTCCAACCCAGAGGTAATCCAGAACCTGGAGAGGAACTACAGGATGCCGAGGCCGGACAACTGTCCAGAGGGGCTTTACAACATCATGTGCTTGTGCTGGAGGGAAAACCCAGACGACAGGCCCACCTTCGAGTACCTGAGGAGCGTTCTGGAGGACTTCTTCACCGCCACAGAGAGGCAGTACCAGGAATAGCCTTGATGGGGCAGAGAGACATAAAGACATGCAACAAATATACTCAAACTAAAGGCCTATCCTGTGAAAGTGGAGGCTGGATTATATTTTTTTTTGTTTGTTTGTTTGTTACTGAGATTTTGCAAATAAGAGTACTTTGTGTCTGCATACTGAAATGGCCTCTTCGATACAATACAGTCACATGTGGAACCTGAAGCACCCTGTGGAGCCAGCTGGGAACTGTCTGATGTAGCTGAACATGTAGCTGCTCTCCTGGTGCTTATTATTAAGATGTAAATATTGTCAAACTGCTTCCGCCATGTCTTGCCTGTGCAGTTTAACCAGTGTTTTCAAATTGTTCTACCTACAGTAAAAAAAAAAAAAAGTCTTTACATGGTTGTTGTGTGATGTTATACTGAATAAAGCAAAACCCATCACCACTCCCTTAAGCTACGATGAAGCACAATCAGCCCGCATGTACTGTGTGATATGTTTCATAATGTGCAGAAATGCTCAAATAATATGCAATTTTGCAGTACTTGCACTTTTCATGCATAATTTCTTTTTACTTTATCATCTTCATCAAAATATACACCACATTTCAGAGCCAAATATGATGACATGCTATATTTATTTAATGGTTGGATTTACTAAGATACTTTAAGATTCATATTTAAAAACTTAAGAGTTTTATCAAATACAATGCATAACCACAGATTTAACAAGAAAGCCCTATAACTATAAGTAGGTTGAATTATTTCCTCCTTGACAGCTTGGGCATTACTGCATCAGTTATTAAAGGATGTGTTCACCCAAAAATCTAAATTAATTTGAAACCTACATACTCCACAAAGTAATTTTGGAGCGTCACAGGAAAATAGAGTTAGAAGGGGACTTATTTGAAAACATAAAAAAACAACTAGAAAAAAACATGAACAGCTCCTCCAAGGTAATACAAGTCCCCCCAAGCCCAAAGATCCTAAATTGATTTGAAAACTTATTCATACCCTTTTTAAGATGAAATCTCTGCTAGCTGCTACGCTGAAGGCATCAGTACAAACCCTGTCTGAAGTGGGTGCACAAGATCAACAGCGGTATAAAAATAACATCTTTTCAAATCAATTTGGGATCTTGGGGCTTCTGGAGACCTTTACTTTTACGTTATACACCTAGATTTAAAACAAGTTGGGTTTTTTTTCTGGACTACAAGACTTCACCTGACTTTGTTGGCAGGGGGGCAGAGTAGATAGCGTCTGAATTGTCATTTTTTGACGAATTTAACCCTTTAATCAGAAAATATATAATAATGTAATACTACAGGAAACATTTGGCTGCTTAACGTGATGTTTACCATTCTCGGTCTACTTTTGATGATACTCCTAATCTTTTAAGTTAAAGTTTTAAAATTGTGGTTTTGCTATTTAATTAGAATAAACTGAGGCAATGGATTTTCATCGTGTAAAAACAACACAACGTCACAGTCCTCAGTGTGGGGCAGGCCGCAGCGGTGTTGCCCCCTGCTGGAAGCAGCTCACATCACACCTCATTGATTGGACGCGATACAAACTATCCGCCTCTGGTCGCTGTTGTCTCTTGCGGTGTGCGGTGAAAGGCAGCCAAAGAGCACTAAAATGGCGCTTACTTCCCAAGGAACAAAGAAAAAAGTTTGCTACTACTATGACGGTGAGTAGAATTGCACTTCAGTCGGCGGACGCACTATTGAATGAAAAGCGCCACTTTGGGCTCGCAAAAGGTTGCAGCTTATTTCACCTCTTGCTAACCTGGCACGTTAGCTAACCTAGCTAGCTTGAGTAGCAGGCGGCTCTTTTCACAACACAAGAGTCCACACAGAGTATTACTGCCCCGAGAGTATTTGCTCGGCTTACCTAAACGCGCCGGTTTATCTTAAAATACAATTTCATGCGTTTTTCTACCAGATGTTGGCACTTTAACTTGATTAGTTATCGTCACTAGCTTGAGAGCTAACAAAGGGGATACGAGCAGCTACTTCATTGTCACCGCAATTAACGTCAACACTAAGCTAACATTAAAATGGCTCGTCTCGCTCCCTCCCGTGCTCCGTAATTTCGCTCGGAACAGTGTTTTGTTCTACTTCAGTTGCTGCTTGTAACAAAGCGCCACCCTTTAGTCGCAGCTTTGTACTTTTACAGTCCCGTGGAGGCGTTTTGATTTAAACATTTTAGCTGAGAAGTCCGGTTTCGGGATCATAAGTTGTGCGTGAGGATACTGGTGATTTCCTTCGCCACCTTTTCGATGCACGAATCGCTTCCGCACTGAAACATTGTTACGTCAGAGCGTTTACTGTCTGCTCCACATTTAGATCGAATCATTTTGCGAATCTGATGAATAAATGATCCAACGTGGTGTGTTTTTATCTGTTTATATTTCAGGTGATGTTGGAAATTACTACTATGGTCAGGGGCACCCCATGAAGCCTCACCGAATCCGCATGACTCACAACCTGTTGCTCAATTATGGGCTCTACAGAAAGATGGAGATATATGTATGTTGAATTACAGTCATGGTGTGTCTCAGTTAAATTTCCGACCCGTTTCTTGTGTGTCTCAGGCACTAATTTGTCCTTTTTTTGTTTTAGCGTCCACACAAAGCCAGCGGAGAGGAAATGACCAAGTATCACAGCGATGATTACATCAAATTCCTGCGTTCAATCCGACCAGACAACATGTCAGAGTACAGCAAACAGATGCAGAGATGTAAGTTTTGGTCAGAGAGTTGGTTTGTGTGCGAAAAGTTTTGTGTTCAGTGCCTGATTATCTTTCTGCCCTTGCCCTACAGTTAATGTGGGAGAGGACTGTCCAGTGTTTGATGGTTTATTCGAGTTCTGCCAGCTCTCAGGAGGGGGCTCTGTTGGTAAATTTATGCTTTAATCACCCAAATTGTTAAATCTGTTCATTGTAAGAAGGCTGCTAACTGTCACTTCCTCACTGTGCTTCAGCTGGCGCCGTGAAGCTGAACAAACAGCAGACAGACATTGCTATCAACTGGGCTGGAGGCCTGCATCACGCCAAGAAGTCTGAGGCCTCAGGGTTTTGCTATGTCAACGACATCGTACTGGCCATTCTGGAGTTACTGAAGTGAGTACAAAAACCACATCATGTTTTGCTTTGCATGAGTGGATGATACTTATTTTCTTTAGGCACCAACAAATGTATAATTTAGGAATATTTCTGTATACACAAGTGAGATCAAAAAGTTTGAGGACTTAAAGGCACCCTCCCCTCTTTCCAGATACCACCAGAGAGTTCTCTACATAGATATTGACATCCATCATGGGGATGGCGTGGAGGAGGCTTTCTACACCACAGACCGCGTTATGACCGTTTCCTTCCACAAATATGGGGAGTACTTCCCTGGCACAGGCGACCTGAGGGTAAGCCTTGGAAGCTACTTGACAGCTAAAAGTCACATCATCATCAGGAACAGTGAGTTGACATTTGCTTTGTTCTCTGCAGGATATTGGTGCTGGGAAGGGTAAATACTATGCTGTGAATTACCCACTGAGGGATGGGATTGACGATGAGTCATATGAAGCCATATTCAAACCGGTAAGTTAATAAACAAGGACCTTGCAGACTGTGATGATTGGTAGCTTCATGGACAGAAGCATTTGAGTGAGTGAATGTTGTCGTTTGTGTAGATCATGGCCAAAGTGATGGAGATGTACCAGCCCAGTGCAGTGGTCCTGCAGTGTGGAGCTGACTCTCTGTCAGGAGACAGGCTCGGTTGCTTTAACCTCACCATTAAAGGTAAGATAACAAAACATTTCTACCCTGATGGCACAACTATCTTCAGTAAAGTTGAACTAAGAAAAAAGAGAATTTTCTCCTAATGTAATATTTGTACTTGCTGTGTGCTCAGGCCATGCCAAGTGTGTGGAGTACATGAAGAGCTTCAACCTGCCACTGCTGATGCTGGGTGGAGGCGGCTACACCATCCGTAATGTGGCTCGCTGCTGGACGTACGAGACTGCTGTAGCCCTTGATACCTCCATCCCCAACGGTGAGGCGTCATGCCCACAGTGCTGAATATGAATAGCAATGTGAAGATATGTCTTGGCTGTAACAACTTGTTTTTTCATTTCTTTCATACCTTTTCTTAACTTTTTAGAAACAAGTAATTGCATATAGTGCTGCAAGTAACCATTATTTGTATTTGACAATGTGTTTATTTTCTCTGGTCTTTAAAATGTCAGATTCTTTTTTTTATTTCCGAAAGCCCAAGATTACATCCTCAAATATATTGTTTTTTCTTGCACCCAGAGATATTCGGTGTACTGTCATAGAGGGGTAAAGAAAACAGGAAATATTTGCACTTAAGAAGCAGGAGTGAGGGGATTTTGACTGATGGTTTTTGGTAATTTATTTATTAGTTGACAAGTAATTGATTATATAATGACATTGCGTGTAATGTTCATTCAATTCAACAGAGCTCCCATACAATGACTACTTTGAGTACTTTGGACCAGACTTCAAGCTGCACATCAGCCCCTCCAACATGACCAATCAGAACACCAACGATTACCTGGAGAAGATCAAGTGAGTGCACGAAATGGTGCCATTGAATTTTGCTTTGTTTGTCCTGAATCTTTTATTATGGTTGCATAATATATATTTCTCAGCTGCATCCGAGTCATTGTTCAGTAGTTTCAGCACCTTGACTTTTTGTGTTGTGATTAATAGGTAGAGAACTAGGCCATGTTGTAGATACAGGTTCATATCTCAGGTTGTTTATGGTTTCAACTAGTTAGTCATCAATATGTTCACCCTGTGTTTTGCTTTCTAGGCAGCGCCTGTTTGAGAACCTGCGTATGCTGCCCCATGCCCCAGGAGTTCAGATGCAGGCCATCCCTGAGGATGCTGTACAGGAGGACAGTGGAGATGAGGAGGAGGACGACCCTAACAAACGCATCTCCAGTAAGAACCTCTCACACAGTCACAGCTTTCTAGGAACAGTAGAGTTCAATGTTTTAACTTAACCCTGTCCTCTTTTAATGTTCAGTCCGTGCTCATGACAAGAGGATAGCGTGTGAGGAGGAGTTCTCTGACTCGGAGGATGAAGGCGAAGGAGGCCGCAGAAATGCAGCCAGCTTCAAGAAAGTCAAGAGAGCCAAAACTGAAGGAGAGAAAGAGGGAGAAGAAAAGGAGAAGAAAGGTGAGGAGGAAACAAAAGGTATCTATTCATTTTTTTTCTCATTTTCATCTCACTGCTCATGTCATTTCGCAACATAGAGATCTTGTTTTCAGTCAAATCGTCCTATTTAATACAAGGATTTAGTGTTACAATTGCTGTGACTTTTTGTCTTGTTTAGAAGTAAAAGAAGAAGAGAAGGTGCCAGAAGAGGAGAAAATGGACACCTCAAAGTGAGAAAACACAGTACACCTCAATTACAGTGTTGTCCAGGAAGTGGCTTATTGTGAGGGTCAATATTTTCCTCTCTGGGTCCTTCCTATAGGCCTAAGGAGGAGTCCAAGACACCTTGAAGTCCTCAGCAGCCATGCAACTGATCAGGGCGGATCTTTGTGCAACATTTCGTGGATAAACCATCTGTCCAGGCTGCTGCTGTGGACCTCCATGAAGGACTGTACCTTTTTAACGAGACCCCAATCCCTCACAAATCGGACAGGGAACTTTAACATAATTTTCTAGGACACCTTTTCAACCTTGCCGTTTATGGACTGAAGTCAGTCAGTGTTTTTGAGTATTGTTTTTGTATGCTTTCTCATTTTTTTTATCCTTCATCTTTTTATGCTACCACATTTGCTTTTCCCTTGTGGACAACTCTGTAAAATGACTTAGTACACGTATGCTTTTATATATCTGATGGATTTAATTTATTTAAATCAGATATTTTGGCTACTGTTGTCTTTCAGTCCCATGTTTCTCCTGTCTTTGAGTATGTAGTTGAAGCATGTTTATACAATAGAAACTTTTCTGTAATACATTTGTGTCACTGGTCTTGCTTCCATAAGGTCTTCAGCAGTGGTTAAGAGGGTTGTGTATGGACCTGAATACATTTACATGTCAAAGAGTATTAGAGTCTTATATTTTAGAATGTTATTTAGTATGTGCCCTTTAGTGATGCATAGACATTTGTGCAAAATTTTCTGCACTCCTGCCTCACTATATTGAAAATTTACGCACACATTTGTCACACAGACACATTTATCAGGCTTCTTGATTCCGCCGAAATTGGACACAAATGTCCACTAGTTCTCGGTGTAAAACAGGAAGCAAGAAAAATACAATTTGTGTGTGTATATATATTTGTATTCTGAAGATTAAGTAAAAGTGTTCCACATGAGAACTTGCAAATGTCATTTAAATCTGACAGATCCTGGTGTGTGTTGACCCCACTTTCTACACACAGTAGAATCAATGTAGCTTTATTCTGTAAAGTTGAGTTTAAGATAAAATTACAAAACATTATGTCTGGTATGATTAAATTATTAGCCAACATTTTGAAAAGAATTCATTTTAATTTCAACATACAGGTAACAGCTCTTTGTATTTTAAGACGATACCAACATACGCAAACAACATCTGATTATCAAACCAACAGCAGTGTCTTGGAAGAAGAAAATCCTCCTTTTGATACAGACGGAAATGAAACGGCAGTCTCTCTGCTGGCTCAAGTCCTGTGGATGTGTTCTTCAGACATTTAATGTAACAGACGCACTGAAAACAGCCTCGCAGATGAAGTCTTATCTCACTAAGCCCAGCCGTTTGCAACCTATCTCATTAGGTTTAGCTGTGTCAGAGCCATTCACTCTGCTCCACTGCAGTGACAGAGTCCAGCAGTTCATCCTGCTCTGCCTGCTCATCCTGAGCATCACTCTCTGGATCTTGTGCTGGAGGCAATGATTGGATATCAACAGGTCTCTCGATACGCACCTAAAACAAAAACATCAATTAGAATTTCATGAAAGAGATGCTAGCTTGAATTTTGATCCTGAATGCTCCAGCCAGGTTCATGCTAAATACATACATACACACATACTATATATATACACACACACACACACACACACACACACACACACACACACACACACACACAGCTCACAAAAATTAAAGGAGCACTTTAAAGAAACACATTAGATACATCAGATCTCAATATGAAGTTGGATATCTATACAAATAACGACAGGGCAATGTCTTAGGAACAAAAGGATGCCAAGTCTTTTAATGGAAATAAAAGTTTTCAGCCTACAGAGGGCTCAATTGTGTAGACACCCTAAAATCAGAGTGAAATGAAAATGTGGCAGGCTAGTCAATTTTTTCAAAAACTTAATTTCTGCAACTCAAAATGCTTTTCAGTATCTTGTGCCCCCACGAGCTTGTATGCATGCTTGACAACGTCGCGGCATGCTCCTAATGAGACGACGGATGGTGTCTTGTGGCATTTCCTCCCAGATCTGTGTGAGGGCATCCCTGAGCTGTTGTACAGTCTGAGGAGCAACCTGGCGGCGCCTAATGGACCGAAACATAATGTCCCACAGATGTTCTATTGGGTTTAAGTCAGGGGATCGTGAAGGCCATTCAATTGTTTCAATTCCTTCATCCTCCAGTTACTGCCTGCATACTCTTGCCACATGAGGCCGGGCATTGTCGTGCATTAGGAGGAAACCAGGACCTACTGCACCAGCGTAGGGTCTGACAATGGGTTGAAGGATTTCATCTCGATACCTTATGGCAGTCAGAGAACCATTTCCTAGGCAGTAGAGGTCTGTGCGTCCCTCCATGGATATGCCTCCCCAGACTATCACTGACCCACCACCAAACCTGTCATGTTGAACGACGTTGCAGGCAGCATAACGTTCTCCTTGTCTTCTCCAGACTCTTTCACGTCTATCACAGGTGCTCAGGGTGAACCTGCTCTCGTCTGTGAAAAGTACAGGGCGCCAGTGGCGGACTTGCCAATTCTGGTGTTCTTCAGCAAATGCCAGTCGAGCTCCACGGTGCTGGGCAGTGAGCACAGGGCCCACTACAGGACGTCGGGCCCTCAGGCCACCTTCATGAAGTCTGTTCCTGATTGTTTGGGTAGAGACATTCACACCAGTGGCCCTCTGGAGGTCACTCTGTAGGGCACGAGCAGTGCTCAGCCTGTTCCGCCTTGCACAAAGGAGCAGGTATCGGTCTTGCTGATGGCTTGAGGACCTTCTACGGCCCTGTCCAACTCTCTGAGAATAACCACCAGTCTCCTGAAATCTCCATGTTCTGGAGATTGTGCTGGGAGACACATTAAACCTTCTTGCTGCAGCACGTGTGGATGTGCCATCCTGGAGAAGTTGGACAACCTGTGCAACTTCTGTAGGGTTAAGGAATCGCCTCATACTGCCAGTAGAGATAATTACTCAAGCCAAAACCAGCATGAGTGAAAAATCCGCCAAAAAAGATCAAGAGGGAGAAACTTGAAATGACCTCCACATGTAAAACCAGTCCTGTTTTGAGGGTTTTCTAATTGTTGCCACTGTGGTGCACCTGTTGTTGAACACCAATACAGCTGAAAGTGATTAACGATGCCCTCAGCTGCTTAACCAACCAGAAAATTATCAGACAGGTTTAACTGATTTCATGCCAGGCCCAATAAAAAAAGTGTCCCTTTAATTTTTGTGAGCAGTGTAGTATATAGAATATCTTATATGTCTCTCAAGTATACAGTAGCAGTGTTAGATATCTGGACAGCCTGAACTTGTGACTGCCAAATTTCATTGTCAGCTGTTTTACTACATTTGTGTGAGAACTGTGACAAGAATGAAAAGACTTCCTATCAGATAACACATACAATGTACTGTGAATTTCAGTTTGCATATTTTATACACCATATTTAAACATGGTGAAGGTTAAGCCCTTGACCACAATGGTGCCTGTTCATAAAGCCAGCTGGATAAAAACTGCTAGTAATATGAAAAGTATCTTGACTTTTTGTTTTAAATAATAGTTTTATTCTTAATGCAAGGCTTGAAAAACATAACAATTAATATACTTAACACATTTATTTTTTATATACCTTTGTGTTGTCAAATCCAGTGATGGGACATAAACTGAGCCACTGTTAATGACACATGCTTTTTCAGTTTCAAGATCAAGTCGTGACGTGATGCCATGTACACAGACAGCATAAGACAAGAGACACAGTTACCACACTGCTCTATTCAAGTCTTCCTTGTCAGCAGGTCTACACCACTGGTTTCTCTTTGTCTGTATTAAATTCAATGTCACATTGCTATTTGTGAATATATGAAGCCAGGTCAGTTTAACGTTACAACACTGGCTTGATTAAATCATATCATAGTTCTGCTATGGGACTTCTTGTATTAAAATTATATTTTGTAAAAAGGTGCTGATTTGTCCTATAAAAATACACTTCTTTAGCAAATCAAGGTTACAATACAGTGTTCATTTCACTGTTTGGATTATGGATCTTTCAGTTCTGTTTTGAGAGGTTTGAGAAATTCACTTTTGTTCTTTTTGTTTTTGCTCCTTTGAAACCGTGTACATCACTGTCAGACATGTTCAGGTAAGTAGTTTCAAGTCATGTCATGTCATGTCATTATCCGTAACCGCTTATCCCTTTCCATGGGGTTGCGGGATGTTGCTGCTGGAGACAATCCCAGCCTTGTCTCAGGGCGAGGGCAGGGTACTCCCTGCTCATCACAGGGCCCTCACTGAGTGTGGGGTCCAATGTGGGGTTCAGTATCTTGCTCAAGGACACTTCGACATGCAGCTCAGCCCTGCCCGGAGCTGGAGCCAAACCAGCAACCTTCCGATCACTAGTCGCCTGCTCTACCCACTGAGCTACAGCCGCCCTGGTTTCAAGTCATTCAAGCCGAAATTACATGCAATTTATTACAAAGTATGACAAAGCAACTAGTGCTCTACCACACTACAGGCACAAACACAGCATTTGACATATGATCCAGATGTAGTAGAGTCAGTGATCTTACCCTCCTAGCCCGGGATGGCCTCCTCCTGCACGGACAGAGGTAAAGGAAAACAGTACAGACAGCAAAGCAGCGGAAGGAGAACACCGTTTCCATTATGGACATCAAGATGAGAGGCACCCACAGGATGATTGTGGTCCCCTGTCGACAAAACAGAAGGTGAGAAATCTCCATTAATTCAAGTCAAGATCCACACTGCAAGTGGATAAATAATTATATATCCAACTTACATAGATCCGGGTGGGGTCAAAGGGGCATTCATATGTGATGCTGGAAGAGGAGCTGACATCATGCGTGCAGTGTGTTAGCAGGCTCCAGCCTTTGTTCATGATAGCTTTGATCATAGAAACTGACAGGCCCACGGTGGAGGCAACCGCCAGGAGACCTGACAGGAAGCTGAAGACCAGCAAGACCCACTGCTGCAAGCACAACATGACACGAGAATGCTGTTAAATGTAAACTGACAACCCTTAATGTTGTATGCCAAAATATTACCTGCTTTTAAATGTTAAGTAGATGCAAGAGGGAAGTAGTGTGGGAACGTGGAAATCCAAGATGGTTCCGGTATTTGAATGAATTCTGGACGTGCATGTAGTGTTACTTATCATCCACTTCTGTGTCTCTACACACAGGCACTCATTCAGAAAAAACAAAAAAAACAAAGCGCAAGTTCTGACAGGAGAATGGAGGAGAGAGAAGCTGTGTCAGAGCAGAGCGAGGGCAGTAGTATTTACCAGGATCCTGCTTTTCTTGTTTTTCGACAGAACAATGGCCGTTATTCCGCTGACTATTCCCTGAAGGCAAACACAAACACCAAAAAGAAAAAAAAAAAAGGGACAGATGTTTAATTCACAGATAGATAATACACTACATCAGTCAAAATACTGTGACTTGAAGATTAAATATTTACATGTATTGACCTAATTTAATTTTACACTGCGTCATGGTCAAATGAGGAGTTTTCAGCAGCAAACTCTTCTAGGTGAAACCTATAAACCCAAGTTCAAAGGAGATGTGAAACTGTAAAACTATTTAAAAAAAAGCTTGTTTGTGATAGTCAATGATAGTCTTTTCTTGCCCGGCCCTAACTTGTTTGAAACGTGATGCTGGCTTCAAATTCAGAGTAAAAATTAAAATATATAGATAAATAAAATATAGAAACATATAAAAAGTTGAGGAGGCATTAAATATATATTCTACAGTCTTCGCACTGTTTTCTATTGATCTTATGGAGAATGGGAAAAAAAAAGGATTGACAAATGATTACATTCTGTTTGTTTCATTTACATTTTGCACAACATCCCAACATATTTGGAATCAGGGTTTGATGTAAACCGTTTCACATCAGGGCTCCAGGAGACACGAAATCATTTAGCCAATGAAAATACTTTTTTAACAAATATCAACAATGTGTGTACACAGTTGCCTTTGAACAAATGCAGTGCTGTTTACAGTCACTTTCATGATTCGTTAAGAAAGGAAATGTGCTAAATGAAGGCACACCAATGCGACCAGTACGTGACGTTTGCCTGGACATGTGCACGTCCCAACACTTACCACCAAGCCTGCCACAATGGCAATGACATTAGAGATGGCGTACACCATGGTCCGGGCCTGAGTGTGCACGTTGATGTGCCTGAGCACAGCGCCATGCACCAGTGCTCCAAGAAGGAAATTGACATGGCCCACGAGCACGAGCGCCAGCCCAATCTTCATCAGGGCCTTGTTGTCCTTGAGGCTGGCAGAGCATACTCCTAGAGGAAGAAAAAAGATGTTGACCTCATATCCTGGTCAACTTAAGGCACCAAGACCGTTGGCAAAATAAAAGCAATGATAAATAACTAATTTAGTGCATTGTGTGTACAACAGTCCATATGGTCAGCCTAAAGTACATGCCACTCATCCCGCAGGAACCAATTTAGTATCCACAGAGAAATTCTTGCGTGCAGATGTTGCAGATGTATTAAATGTGATCAGTGTGAACCCTGTGTGAGAACTGACTTCACTGCAGTGTTGTGGTTTCAGAAAGGAAGCGGCTGCTAGTTCATGCTTGAGAATAAGTTGATTACCACAATTATCTCCGACCCCTGCAGAGAAGAAGATCTCATCACCTGCATGCTGCAAAGTGCTGCAGCTGCGGTGACACCTCAGAGAGAGGAGGGGGGGGGTTTACGTTACACTGTGTTGTTCCTTTTCCCTGAGTTAAAAAGGTGAAGCACCCACCCGAAGACTATGTGAGCCCCTCCTGAACCAAACGGGACAAAGCTTTGGGTGGGGTGTCTGAACATTCTCGACCACACTTACCAGGCCTTAGGGCATCAGGTAGTAACACACAACTGTGATCTGTGTGACGCCATGTTTTTGGTCATAATATTGTTGGTCTAATGTCTGCTGCCATTCAAGAAGACAGAACTACATGTTGTTGTAATGTTCAGCCCTGAACAAATACTCTATAACATGCGTAGTATTTTCATATTAATGCAATGAATATATATACATCAACTACACAACTTCCTTATTTATCTAACTTTGTTTTTATCTGATGGGGACAGCATGACTCTGATTCTGCTTGGTGATATCTGACTCTCACTTGCTTAGGTTCACTAATAATGATATACCATACAGTATGGGACACATACTAATATACTGTGTCCACAGCTGACCTATGAAAAGGTCAGAGTCATGAGTTCTACCTAAGCCAATAACTACCCAAAAAGTTTTACTTGCATTTTAGTGAAACTCCAAACCAGTTAGACTACACCTGTGTAGGGCTTAACAATTAAATATCATCACTAAATATTAAACACACACACACAAAAAGAGAGATCACAATGAGTTCTGTCGAGAAAACCGCGGAAAAGCCCCGTTAACAACAGCAGACCACGCCTAAAAACTTCAGCACGCAACACGACCGACCACATACCTGTCGCTCCACCGAGGCTCCCATGAGATTCAACTCACCTAGATTCACCATGGTGTATTCTGTTGTCCCCTTCGATCACATTGGCGTTAAAGCGGTATTAAAGTCATTTCTGACAGCTCTCCGCCGACACTTCGCCTTCGATGGGTCGCTGTCTTCTTTCAGCGCCGCTCACCTGCGGACAAACAAGGACCGACTTCCGCCTACCTGTGCGGAGGCGCCGCCCCGCCGCACGCTCACTGTGCGAGAGCGGTGTTTGGGAGGGGAAAGTAGTTTACCTGTCACACATGCAACTCTATCCCCGCTGACTATTGATACTTTGTCAGATGGTTTAATAGCCGCCAACTATTCAATGCATTGATTAATTGTTGCTGCTCTAGACTTAATTGTGAGTAGAGGGGGCCGTTGTTTAGTGACAACTTTAAAGAATTATCTTTATCTTTACTGATGATGTTGTTTCCTTTCCAAATGTATAAACCATTATACAAGTAGTTCACTACATGCCCATAGTTAGATTATTCAGTCCTTTGAGCATGTAAATGTGACCTGATTCCTACATGAAATAAGTTTTTAAAACTGTGTTTTACCAAACAATTCTATTTTTAAAGATCATAATAACAGTATGAATTCATAAAAGTCGCAGATTTGGCTGTTTATACATGAAGATGTAATATTCAGATTTTTGTAAAAATCATCCATTACTTAGATATCATCAAGTGAATAATTAATCTATTGTTCTGGATGAAGAAGACTAGACTATTTATTCTAGATACAATTAGCCTCAGGTGTAAGGGTTTTAACAAAAGCCCCCTAAAATCTAAAAATGACAGTAAAAAAACAAACCAAAAAAAACAAATACACATTACTGGCCTCATAATTGCCTGTGAGCCTCGTTAGCTTCATCACCTTCACCTGTCCCTCCTGCCGCTGCTCCTTCTTAATGACACACCTGTGGCAGGAGAGCATCAGAGTGGCTGGTCCGCTTCGAGGTCTACAATGGGGACAACAGAGATAGTCCTCTGCTTTTTTCTTGGACATCTTATTGCTGTTCAGTCACGAATGAAGGAGCAGGATGATGCATTTCCCAGAGAGTTTCCAGGATTTTTTGACTACATTTCACCTTTTCCATTCAAACGCAACTTTGATTTCACTCCTTATGACACCATCTTCAGCTCATGGCGAACTCGGATTCCTGATTTTCACATGCTATCTGAGTTCCCTCCCATCATGCACGTTCCGAATGTAGAGGTGTTTTGCGATGTGTCTGAGCTGACCCTGCGGGTGGATAAAAGATTAAACGGTGTCATACTGTCTGCAGAGGAGATACAGTTGGGTGATGGCTGCTACAGCAATAGAGTGCTACCGCACCAATTTGTCTTCGTGTACAGATTGGATGAGTGTGGAACTGCACATGTGGTAAGTTGACCAAAGTCTTATCTATTTCCTCTCCACGTCTTTTTGACGACTTTTCTGAGATTGGACTTTCTCTTACAGGTGCAGAATGGCCTGGAGACGTTCACAAACACCATCTACTTGAATCTCAAAAAACCTCTCCCCAACTGGTGGCAAACTCCTTCCCCAGTGCACATCTCCTGCACCCCGAAGAGGTGCATCTATTGAGATATTAAAGCTTTAAGTGGTGACAAGTAGTCATACTAAACGGGACTGCTTGTCTTTTCAGGTCATATGCTGATCCAAACTTCTTTGTCTCTGCTGCATTTTCTGAAAATGACAAGATCTTTGACATCAAAGCCATGAATCGTGAGTAATCTCCAAGATGCCATTAAGCTAGTTTGTCTTTCATAGATGCATAGTTTTGTTTTTCCTGCAGCCACCTGGAGCAGCACTGCAGAGTCTAGTATCTACAAAAGAGGCCAGGCTGTCAACCTCCAGCTTTCTGCCCAAACCGGACCAAAGCAGCAGCTCTTCATCCACTCCTGCTTTGTTTCTGCGTCTCCCGAACCTGAGACTGCGCCCAGGAAAGCAGTCATATTGAATAAAGGGTTAGCAGCCAGTCAGGAGCTGATGGGAACACTTGCACTGTTATGATACAATCAGCTGTGGTGATTCTGTTTGCTCTCTGCAGGTGCACGGCCCCACTGGGTTCTCCTCATGCTGTCGTACAATTTGTGGCTTCTAACAGAGCAGATGTGGTTAATTTGGCTCTGAACACGTCTTATCTCATTTCTGAGGTGTTAATTTTTTATGTATATTGAAAATTTGGCTTTAATATCCTCTCCCATTCTGCCATATGACCTTGTGAACTCTTCCTTTTGAAGATGTACATTCATTGCAGTGTCCTCCTCTCAGACAAGGGTGTCACTATGGGCTCTAAATCCTGCAACTATAATGTGATCCAGTCAAGGTATGTGTCTACACGTAAAACTGCATTCGATGTCTTTTTCCATTACTTGATAAAATTGCTCTGTTCCAGATGGGAGGACCTGAGTGGAACAGCAGAGGTGTGCAAGTGCTGCAGCTCAAAATGTAAAGGCCCGTCAATCAAGCACCTCCCTGACGGTCAGTGCTTTGTGGCTTTTGTAAAGTGCAACTGCAAATGGGCTATTTCTGGTCCTCTAACTGTGTCATTTCAGATGTCAAGGCTGTTGTCAGCATTGGCCCATTAGTCATTGTGGACGAAGATGTAGAGATGACTCCAGAGCCTTCACTCTCTGAACTGCAAGAAACCCCCAGTCCTCCTGTTGGTGACCCCATACAGTTTGATGCCTCTGATGGAGCAGCGACTGAGGATGCAATTGTTTCTGGTACTTCAATATCAGGAAGCAAGCTCTCCTCGCCACCTCAGGGTGTCATGGTTGTGAGTCAGGACCCGGCTGGAAGGCTGACCCTTTGGCTGCCTGAAGAGGTGAAAGATACTGAACAAAGCGAGAATATCAGTTCTGAGTCTGACGACTACTTGACAGTTGAGTTACAAGCAAATGACCTTCCTGAGCTGCAAGTCTTGACTGCAGACCAGCAGTCTCCAAATGAGATCAGAGATCATAATATGAATCTTCTTACACTGGTTGACTTGATAATTACTCCACAACTGGAAAAGGCATCAGCTGCAGAGGACTCTCAAATGAAAATGTGGCTGGGAGGCGTTCAACTGTCACACACTGAGGCTCCAGAAGAAGCTGATGTCCCTCTGCCAGATGAGACATCTGAAGAAAAGGATAATTTTAGCAAAATGAGCGATGAGCTGGCTCAAAGGCATGCAGATCCAGCTGTTATGTCCGGAGAAGGACCAAATGATGTACGTCCTATAATTCGCTCAAAACTTCAGTTCTCCAAAGGAAGAGATGGCTTGCAAACATTGAGCTACGAGGAAGAAGAGGTGATGCAAGAGGACAAAGGTGTGATCAGAAGATTAGGGATGGATGCACTTAAAAGAAAACCAAGGCAGATGGGAATGCGGTCAACTTTCCTGGATTTGTTGAGGTAATCTTAACCTGCGATGTTGTGTTTTTTTTCATGCATGTGAATGACTAATTTTATTTCTTAATCTTTTACCCTCAGGAGGATGGACAAAGCGGAATAATTGCAGCTTCATAAGAATAACCATTGCATTGAATAAATGTATTTAAGCTGTAAAGCTGTTTTTGTTTTTTTTCCATTAAATGTGTATATACAAATGTTAAGATAAGCAGGTTTTCACTTCACCCAGACTGAAATGACCAAAATCAAACCCAATAAATGACTGGCTTCATGAAGTGGGTGATAGTTTTAATAACTTTGATGTGGGTATCAGGTGACATTCACATACTCAAAGGACTGAAGAATTAGGATTCCAACTCGATGGACATGTAGCAAACTACTTGTATCTTGGTTTATACATTTGGAAAGGAAATGACATAACCAGTAATTTTTTTTTATTTTTTTTTTTAAATAAACAATAACCCCCTCTAAGTGCAACAAAAAGTGAATAGTTGGCAACTATTGAACCATCTGCCAACTAGTCTGATGATTATTCAAATAGGTTTTTGTTTTTTGTTTTTTTTTTAAAAACACTTTTTCCATAAGTCCGTTCTGATTGCTGCTTCTTAAAGTAACATTATGGTAATTGGCATTTTGAGCAATATGGCGCCCTCCACAGTTTGAGTGCAACATCACTATAGTAAATGCAAATCCCTGGTCTGTAATAATGTCAGACATAATGTAGGTACAGACTACAAAAATGTTTTGCATCATAACAGTGTTATGTGTTAAACTTCTATCTTGAAGTGAACATGTAGTGCTGTGCTCCTGCTGAAGTTGCACAGTGCAGGAACAAGTGATGGAGGGGCAGAGTGGCTGAGGCACCGTTCACCCCATGACAACACACTTTACCATTACAGCTTCATTCATTGATATCATTGTAAAGTCACAAAGTTGCTTTAAAAAAATGTAACCATCACATTTGATAAGTTTGTACTTTGCATCTGTCTTGCTCTCTCTATTGAAGACACCAGTCCTTAGAAAAAGAAAAAAAAAGAAAAACCATTTGTTTCCTGCTGCAATAATTTAGTAATCACCTTTTGGAAGCTTTAAAACGATCTGTCCACGGGCTGTTTTGTGTGAGAGCCTTTTGTATTCCCACCCAGATGTCGCTGTGGGGAGCTGGGCTCTGTAGTTGGAGCGGTGCTGTGTGCGCTCTCCCTTTTACGCCGCATGCTCAGTGTTTTTTTTTCCTCTCCCAAGTTTGACCCTGGCCACTATTTCCTCCGCACCGTCACTCTCTATAAAGTGCCCATGCTTTTCCTCAGGCAGTCTCTTTCCCCAGCCACAAAACAACCGTGAGTGTCTAACTCACTGTTCTTGAAAAACTTAAAAATAATATAAAAAAATATAAAAGCAACAAAATCTCCATAAAAAATAAGAACCTTACTATTTAAAGAAATACAAACATAAAAAAAAATTGCAAAAAATTAATAACAAAAAATAGAAACAAGAGGCCTCGGGCTTAACCCGAAGTTGTTGTCCACCTTTGACGGAAGACTTCAGGAGACATCGACTTATGTCGTGATTTTTTCAGGTTTGATATTTTCGCAACAAAGCTGGACCCCAGAGCCAGCTGTCGGTGTCTTTATTAGGCGAGAACTGAGGCGCAGCTTGGACCCAGGATACGCTTCACACCGGCATTATTCCTCCTGGCGTGTCTGAGGGAGGCTCCGCATTCACTTATTTTGTGAACTCCGAGATATGAACACAGCGACGGGGAGTTATCCGATGGCTTCTCTCTACGTTGGCGACCTGCACCCGGACATCACGGAGGCTATGCTGTACGAGAAATTCAGCCCAGCCGGACCGGTGCTTTCTATTCGGGTATGCAGGGACATGATCACCCGGCGATCCCTGGGATACGCTTATGTCAACTTCTCCCAGCCAGCTGATGGTAAGAAATACAACCTGCAAAGTGCTTTTTAAAAAATAAATAAATAAAATAAATGAATAAATAAAAGCATGTTACTTGCATGTGGCTTTAAGGGGCTGAAAGCATACATCCTTCAAACACTGACAATGTCACCATATGCTCTCAATGTCAGTCCTGAAACTATCCACATAATCACAATTAGGGACATGCATAAAAAATATTGAACTTCAAATTCTGGTGGATGAAGTGATATTTGACCCACATAAGCATGTCCCAGTTCTTCTGTGCTCCTGCTAATCTGTGTCACCACCATGGTTGAAGCCCTCTCTCACATTATGAGTTTGACTCATGTTTGAAAGTTAACAGAGATTCAGTGTGTGTCCATCAGTAACAGCATTGCAACTGGGAATATACTGTAGGCTCCTTTTGCAGTTCTCACTCATTGAGCCCAAAACGACCCATTTCTGCTCCTATTTAAAGGGCCACTGAGTGAAGTCAATTCCCACCACCCTCTGCTGCAACAGTATGTTGACTGAAAGCATGAAAAGTGACAAGAACAGCTGAACAGTGACGATAAGCTGAACACCTGATCGACATGTTTATGTGTATTGTTTGGAACGTTCAACTGTATCAGACTTGATCCTGCTTTTATTTGGATTTAATCACAGTTTTATCTGGAGCGTCTATGCATCCACGGGTATAGCAGAAGTGTTTTTAGCATTGAGCAATAGTAGCACGTGTTGTGGTTGTCTTTAAAGGCCCAGTGATGCCACTTACATTGTGTGGACTCTGTTTGCGCCTTGTATCAACGTTAAACACCTGTCACACATTTATCTGAACTGGCAACCAAAACCCGCAGTAATTAGAGGCTATGACTGGCTCACTTCCAGGAAGATAGTATCACTCACTTGAGTAAATGTAATAAGAGCCACAAGTGAGGAGACACCATTTGTTATTGGAGGTGTAGCTATGGGGGATGGTAGCTGTTGGGTATTTACATGGAGTCCTGACTAACACGTGTCGGAGGGGCAGTAGCTGTTTGCTGCCTGTAAAACACTACAAAAAATGTTCCTGAACAGAGTTATAATATAGATTATACATCAGCAGTAAATGTTGTTAGTCATGTTACAGCTGTATGTATTACAAACACTCACTGGTGTTGCTCTTCTTAGCATTCTAGTTGAATGTGTCTCTTCCCCATCAATGATAGAGAATGCTCTACTCACACTCCATGCCAGCACATACCTCTCAGGACCCCTCTCTAAATATAGAAGGTCTTTCTGAGCAGCTCAAAATCTGCCTGCCCATAATAAATGTAAGTTCTTAACATGACAGGAATGGTTAACAATGACAACTAATCCAACGCTAGCATTTTACACAGCTTCACTTTCATTCCGAATGATAGCATGTGATACATGACTAATGACCATGCACATACATCAGATCTCTTTTGGCCTTTTTTTAAACTAAGTTTTCTACACAGAACCTTCCAGTAGTGCACATGTTTCACAGCGATCACGCACCTTTTCTGAGCACACTGCCTGTGTGAAGTACAATTGCAAGCCAAACTGCTGATGCCAGCAGACGCAAGGCAGCTCCGTTTTGTTTACCAGACACTTTTAGCTGGAAAGCCTGGCCTGTGTGTGTGTGTGTGTGTGTGTGTGTGTGTGTGTGTGTGTGTGTGTGTGTGTGTCTGTTCCCGTGGAGTGAGCGAACAAAAGGATGTTTGGCATGTGTGCCCACATGGACATGAGAGCCTATATGACAGTTAAAGCTGTAGTCTGAGAGAGAAATGGTAGAAATAGTTATCAACCTGGGCTCAAAGATGGCATGATTGGAGGAAATGAAGAATGAAACCTGTTACTACTTACGCTTATTTGTGTTTTCTGTGCTGGTACTGCAACTGGCCTAGGTGGGACGTGGCCCAGCAGCATGTGGTGAGTCAGAGAAGGGGGCCATGTGCTCCTAGCTGCCACTGCGGCTGCCCCTTCACACCTGTCCCAGCTGCTCAGCAGCCACATGGTCTACTGCAGTATCTTAACCATGTTACTCAGGCCGTATCTGTGCTCGTAGCAGCAGTGATTCTTCGTTGTAACACACAATGCACGGGAAGGCAAACTGTTGTACTCCACTGTAGATTTATGATATTTCTCTGGGAAAGTTATTCAGGCAATGCCGTGTTTGTAGTCTAAATCATTGGCTGGTTTATCACAACTGTTACTGGTCGAGAAACAACAAGGACTGAGCATTATAGATGAAGCATGATATATAGCATACATACTAGTGACTGTCATGTTGTCAGACTCATGGCTCTGTGTAAACAACCATGCATGACCTTTCCATTCACCTCTCTGCACCCTCCTCCCTCCCAGCTGAAAGAGCCCTGGACACCATGAACTTTGACGTGGTCAAAGGGAAGCCAATCAGAATCATGTGGTCTCAAAGAGACCCCTCCCTTAGGAAGTCTGGAGTGGGCAACGTGTTCATCAAGAACCTTGACAAGTCCATTGATAACAAAGCCCTGTACGACACCTTCTCCGCCTTTGGCAACATCCTCTCCTGCAAGGTACAGTTGTCATAGATGTAACTAAGAGGCTTTAAAACAGTAATACTGTTTTGGGTTTTTTTTAATGCTTTATATGTTCAGACTGTTCCTGCTCGGAGTCTCAGACAAATTGTGCCCAAGTTAGACTAAAAATGTACCCATAATCCTATGAAAGTAAAACTTTTTCACACAAACTTACAAACCATTTCTCCTGCCAATTCCAGCTAAGAACTGGTCACATTGTTCCGATACTTCCACATTTTGGGAAATGCAATATTCAGTCTCTTGCAGAAAAGTAAGATAAGAAGATACAACTCACATGTCTGTAAGTTACATATGAAGCTACAGCAGGAAAATGTTGCTTTTATTGTTTTGATTTATAATATGTAACATTTCTGCATTACAGTGTCTAACAACTAGACTTGTGTAATATATTGTGTTGACACATATTATCCAGATGAACCTTTAATGTTCCAACAAGGCTGAAAAAGAGACTCTTTTCATTTTGCTCAAGCTAATGGTGCATTTAATTTCATTGCATGTTGCTATAACTTCTGGGGAAACATCAGATGAAACGTGAGCGTGAGGAAGGAAGACTAAATATCATTTGAATAAGACTTTAATACATTACCTCATCTGTCAACATTTCTGTCTGAGTCACGTAGATAGATTTGTATCATTAGTGGTGGTTGTTTAACAGTTAACAGAACAACTACCATGATCCCGCATTTCTTACATCTTTGGTTATGATAAAGAGTCCCCACAAACTTTGCATTTAAAATTTAGGAGCGGCCTGCATGTATCATGATGCCTCACTTTTGATGCATATTTACCCACATGTCCTCTGCTCCAGGTGGTGTGTGATGAAAATGGCTCCAAGGGCTACGCCTTTGTCCACTTTGAGACCCAGGATGCTGCTGATCGTGCCATTGAGAAGATGAACGGCATGCTTCTGAATGACCGCAAGGTGTGAGTGTCTGATCATCTAGGAACTGGGGACAAAGGGGTGTTCATTGTTGATAAAGTTTTGAAAATAATTTAGCTTGCATTTGAGAATGATATTGATAGTATTTGATAGTTATCATGACATTTAAGGTCCTCATGTAGAAGGTGCAGTACTTGGTGAGCTAATGGTGATGTGTAATGTATAAAGCTGACCTGTCTGTTGTGTTGCGTGAACTGACTTTTCATGTCTTTTTCCAGTTGGTGAGTTTGTGCGTGAATAATCTGACTAATAAACTCATCTCTCACTGCTGCCAGTATGAAGATAACCTCGAAATTGAGAGATAACAAACTAAAAAACTCTAAACTTACTCTCATCCTTCCTAGCAGATGCATTTTCTGTTGCCTCATTTGTCAACTCGCTGGTCACCCGTCTTGGAGTGTTTGTATGTGTGTGTATGACAACGCTTGTGTGTTTTAGTGATGGATCGAATGCAGGAATGCAATACTGGATGGCGGAAGGAGAGAGAGGTCGTCATAGCAAGGTATATAAGATCATTTGGTCCTCCTCAGCTTTCCTGTACTGTACTGTGAGACTCTGTTCCTCCATCCCTCTCCATCCACCTCCTCATCAAGTATTTGGACCAAGAATTACAATGGTTGTCACTGTGTTTGTCTAGCATGCTGACGTATCTGCCTGCCTCTGGTGACATTAACCGCGGTTGGTTGTCTTTTCATTGTTTACCCTAGGTACAAGTCACACGATGAAAAGTAGCTGTGAATTTGATTTGTGGATGTTGTCTTATTTACCGTTGCTTGCATGGTCAGGTCTTCCTCTGTCATTACGGAACTTTCTTTACCCGGAAACCTGGATCGAGAGTGTTTTAGATCGGGCAAAGACGGTCAAAAGAGACGGACCCTGGTTTGTTTTCTCATCTCGGTCGGGGCTGTTTTAAAAGAGTGCGCATCGCTGCTCTCCCTCTATCTTCAGGTTTGTGGGTCGTTTCAAATCTCGCAAGGAGCGGGAGGCTGAGCTTGGTGCCAAAGCCAAGGAGTTCACCAATGTGTACATCAAGAACTTTGGGGATGATATGGATGACGAACGCCTGAAGGAGCTTTTTGACAAATACGGTAAAATTAGTAGATCCATGGGTGTTACTCCAATCTCTACAGTCTTACAGCAAACTGACCTGACCTTTAACCTCTGCAGGTAAAACACTCAGTGTGAAGGTGATGACAGACCCCACCGGCAAATCCAGAGGCTTTGGATTTGTTAGTTACGAGAAGCATGAGGACGCTAACAAGGTACACTAGCCTAATGGAAATGAAGAATTTTAGTGAGCCTTTATAAGTCATTCCTCTGATAATAATGATTTAATCCAAAGGCTGTAGAGGACATGAATGGCAGCGACCTCAATGGCAAAACTGTGTTTGTGGGCCGGGCTCAGAAGAAGATGGAGCGACAGGCTGAGCTGAAGAGGAAGTTTGAGCTACTGAAACAAGAAAGGATCAGTCGTTATCAGGTCTGTAGAAACTAACCTCTTAATTAATCAAATTAATCTGGACCATTTCAAAGAAGCTGCTACCTATGCCTAACAACTGTGTTTGGTTTCAGGGTGTAAATCTTTACATTAAGAACCTGGATGACACCATAGACGATGAGAAACTGCGTAAGGAGTTCTCTCCGTTTGGGTCTATCACAAGTGCTAAGGTGAGAATGACCAAACAGATTCTGCAATGCATTACCACTAGAGACAAGACTGTGCACCACTGCAATATAAATATAGCAACAGTGTGATAGTATTGTCTGCTTGAAGGTACCCAGTTTCAATCTGTTGACATTTTAGGTGATGCTAGAGGAGGGCCGCTCCAAGGGCTTTGGCTTTGTCTGCTTCTCCTCCCCTGAAGAGGCCACCAAGGCTGTGACTGAGATGAACGGACGAATCGTTGGCTCCAAACCACTCTACGTAGCTCTCGCTCAGCGCAAAGAAGAGCGCAAAGCCCACCTCACCAACCAGTACATGCAGCGTATTGCTGGCATGAGAGCCATGCCGGCAAACGCCATCATTAACCAGTTCCAGCCCACCAGTGGCTACTTCATGCCAGCTGTGCCACAGGTGTGAAAATCAAATCTTTATACCTGCAAGTGACCAAAAACATGTTGTAATGTGGGTTTAATATAAGTCTGCATACTTTATTTAAATTAGTATATCAAGAAAACTTTGATAATTCCCAAAAATTACAGGTGAAGATTTCCAGTGGCATTGCCAAGAGGTTTCTTCTGATACTTTTGTTCAGTTTCATTTTAGTTTTATTTAAGTGCCATGAATTAAGTAGTTCCATCAGAGGTAAAGGTGGGATGCTTTTTTTAAATTTCATTCTCTACATTTTTTGGTGTCAGCTGTTTATTTGTTTTTATTTAATTTAAAAAAAAATGAAACAATAGGTCAAATAATATTGCCTCCATCTTGGTACTAATTGACATTATGATCCTATATAAACATATGTGCTGTCTTGTCCACACTTCACATTATTACAGCAGTCATTTTAGAACTTGTTATTAAAGTACCTATTGTGTAGGGTATGATTTTAATGCCATAAAATGACATATTTCACTGACTTCTACCCTCCAGGCCCAGAATAGGACTACATACTATGCACCCAATCAACTGGCCCAAATGCGACCCAACCCCCGATGGCAGCAACAAGGTGGCAGAGGTCAAGGTGAGCATATGGCATCATATGATAGCGCATCTACCTTTGATATACTTTCAGTCATCTATTTCAGTTGTACTGTAATGGACCAATAAAAATGTACAACAGTTTTAATGCAGTTAAGTTTCTTGTCTAATCTTATTGGTTTTGTCTCCACATCTGTCACTCTCAGGTGGTTTCCAAGGGATCCCCAACTCACTGCGTCAGCCAGGACCCCGAGCCAATTTGAGACACATGACTCCTAATAGCGGTGGACAGGGCCCACGAGGTGTGTTGACCAATACAACTGAACAAAATTATCACCATCATCTCATTGATTCTGGATGTTATTTCATCGATTGATACTACATGTACATTAGTGGTTGTCAAGATACCGTGTGAATTCTGCTGCATTACTCCACCTCTCTGCTAGCTTCTGGCCAGGCCATGGCTCCTCGCCCCTCAATGGGAGTCCCCGGGCCCCGTGCCATGCCTCCTTACAAATATGCCACCGGTGTCCGTAATCCAAACCCACAGGTGGTGCAACCTATTGCCTTACAGCAGGTATGGGCAGACGACCAATCACATCGGTCACACAGATCTTGTGTTCCTATCACATCAAACCCCCAAACTTATCATTTTTAATCTTCTCTCCTATGTTCTATATTTGTCCCTTCCAGGCTCAGCCAGCTGTACACGTTCAGGGCCAGGAGCCTCTCACAGCCTCCATGCTGGCTGCTGCACCCCCTCAGGAACAGAAACAGATGCTAGGTAAGAATTCCATAGTGTAATGAAACAACTGTAGTGCTTTTCAGTTTGCATTAGATTGATTTGTTCTTTTTTTTTTTTTAAATAGGTGAGCGTCTTTTCCCACTGATTCAGTCCATGCATGCCAACCTGGCTGGAAAGATCACTGGCATGCTTCTGGAGATCGACAACTCTGAACTGCTACATATGCTGGAGTCTCACGAATCTCTGCGTTCAAAGGTACTTCCCTCATTGTAATGTTTTGCCATTATGTCACAGTGAAATGTGTGCTAGCCATACACTACACTGTGTCATTATTCACGTCTGATGTTTGGCGTGCAGGTGGAAGAAGCTGTGGCTGTGCTCCAAGCCCACCAGGCGAAGAAAGACGCCACTCAGAAAGTTAGTGGCATGCCTACAACTGCTGCTGCTGGCACATCCTGAAGACATGTGCTCCATTAAATTGGTATGATGATACATAAACAGTGAAGGTGTTCATGCTTGCTGATTTGATCGTGCATTGCTGAAGTTGAGTAAGTTATAAAAAAGTCATTGTGTTGTTTCAGGGCACAAACAAACGAGCAGAGATGCGAAGAGACTCACTACACTGACTCAAAACTCCAGATTCTTCTGAGCAATTAGGCGGAAGGGAAGAAAATTTGATTTTAAAAATATACTTGAACATTTTGAAAAATGTCACAGTTCACAGTTTTGTAGTTCTGTAATACTTTTAAACTGCATACTGAGGCCCCTAACTCTGTGGCAAAGGAGATAATTTTTTAAAGGAAAATGAGCCTTGTTCTTTTTCTTTGCTTGGAAGTTTTATGTTTGATTTGAAATTATGGACTCCCCCATTCTATCATGTTATCATGGGTGTGTGATATTCTCAATAAAGGGATGAATTATCAAGGTTACCATTCTTGTGTTATTTTAATGCTTACGTGTAACCTATTCTATTCAGTTTCAAGTGTGTAAGTGTGACAATTATAAGTTTTGTCTGAGCTTGATAGTTATAATTAAGGTTGTTTTGTTTTTACAGATGATTGATATAAAAACCAATATTTAATCTGCTGGTTAAAAGGTATTTTTGCACTAAAGACAGAAGGACAGAGAGGTCTTTCGTTGTACCATTATTTGTTATAAGTATGGTTACTGAGCCCATGCATAGAGACCTCATGATCATATTTATTTTCATTAAATCACAACAAAATTGACAAGGCTGTCACTTTTGCATGGTCTGATACTGAGCTCTGAAAATGATTAAAACCATAAATTCGTCTAGTTTTGTAAATAAGAACAATGTAATGCTGAAATAAAATTCTCTTTTATAGGTGCCAACTTCATGTTCATGTCATTTTTAAGTCATTCTCAAAAAATACGTTCATTTTGGAATTGTAAGTATGAAACCCAATCTAAAAATGTGATCCGGATAACAAGAATGGAAATATTTTTTTATTCAAGTGACACTTTTGTGGTAACTTTGTCGGACCAGGTCAATAAAAAAAATTGTCAGGAATAATCTGAAGGAAAAGTGATGCAGTCAGAGAGCTTGCAGAGTGTCCAGTGTGCTGCATCAAGTTAATAGCAAGAAAAAAGGACAGACCTCAGACTGCAGAGGCCCACGTTTAATGAGGCTTATGTAGAACTTGGTGATATCATTACACCTCTTGTAAGGAGGGTGTCCCCTGTTAATAATAGGTGACATATATACAACAACTATACTGCAAATTAAAGTGATTTTGTCTTCGTCTAAGTCAAACTAGGGCATTGCAAGACGGTTTCTCACAACCTGGCAACCCATAAGTTATATTTTTTGTTGACCTGTAACTGATGCATAAGTATTGGTAATTCATAAACAATGAATTAACAATGAATTCACTAAGTAAGTGAATTGTAACATTTAAACCCTTTATACATATTTGAAGTTTGTGCCCAAATGATTTCTGCGGCACACGATATGACAAGAAAATTAAAACAAATTGCATTGCTTAGAAGAGTGTCGTGTAATTTCACAGCTGCCATTTCAACTTGTCATTACAGAAAAACACAGGTGTTACTGATAACATTAACGATAGCTCAGTTCTGTTCTACTAGTGAGTCGTGCGTGTGGCAGTGAGCCAGCATCCTCAACTGGCCTTTTTTTTCACATTTTAACATGTCACAGCAGCAAAATCACAGGTGTAGGTGATACTGTGAGTGATGGCTGAATTCTATTTAGGTGCTTCCATTTTAAGCTCTGGTATTTTGCACACAGATATACTGGGGCTCTGGAATAGACCATCAATAATGTAAAATGTTTAATATGATGGGATAAAAAGGTAAATATGAGTTGTCAAGTTGCAGACAGTCTCCTCCGACAGACGGCGCTGCAGGGGATTTGGACATAGGGAGGCGGGCTTCGATCGCTCTGCACCAATCACGAGCAGCGGGGGTCAAAGTTGAAGGGTTAGCCAGATCCAATATGGCGGCTAACAAACGAGTGCTGTATGTTGGTAAGTTACTGTTACTTTTCATAAAAACTTATTAAAGTTGTGTTGCTTCATCATATATAGCAAGCGTAATAATGTTGTTACTTTATAAGTACAAAGTGTGACACAAATGAATGTGTGTAGAGTGCTCGTATAATGAGTAAACTCTGATATGTAACGATGCAGCTGGTAAAACATGATAGCGGCAGCTGAAAACCTGCCAATCTCGCCGATTTAAAACCTCAGTCACTTTCCACTGCACCAGGAAAATGGTATATCATGTCCAGTTGTGTAATGAGTTGTATAAGTTAACGAAATAAACCAAATATAACAGCTTTAGCCTCAGAGTTTCATTGGTTCTTGTACCCTGAGGGCACGTTCATGATGCAAACCTGCAGTTTTATCCTCTCTGTATGAATAGACAAACACGTATAAATGTTCAGTGTTAGTTTTGAGCTATACGCGACAATCTAAGCGTCATTTCGGTGCATTTCTGACAGGCGGCCTGGCAGAGGAGGTGGATGAGAAGGTTTTACATGCAGCTTTCATTCCGTTTGGAGACATCACAGACATCCAGATCCCATTAGACTATGAAACAGGTAAGATCAGTGTGTGTGTGTGTGTGTGATGGTAACTGCACTGTCACAGCATAACTGCATAACTGTGGGTAAGATAAGTATTAAGCTATATTAATGTGTCATGTTCTATTTTCAGAAAAGCACAGAGGATTTGCGTTCATTGAGTTTGAATTGGGAGAGGTATGTACCACCTATAATGATGGAGCACACACTAAAGACTGCAGTATTCTGAAATAAGCCCTAAGTCCAATAATATATCCAATAAATACCTGCTTGTTATGGCCTATACCAGCAAGTTAATTTAAGATTGTTGGTGTTTTTAAAAGAGGTTTATAAACTAAGCAGCAGTGTTTGACGCCACTGGCACTGTAACAGCAGGCTTCTTATTTCCTCCTGCATTGAAGAGTGTATGTTTCATTTTGTTAAGTCAACAAAATCAGTTTTGGCTGGTGTTATCGGCTCGTTTTATTTCCAGTTTTTTCACCGAAACTAAAACATAGCCAGTGATAAAAAATTATATATTGCATCCCTCATTTACCCAATTAAAATAATATTGCAAATTCATTACTGTAATGATTGAGGTGGCATTCTGTATCATTTTCTTATATACAGTCTTAAAACATAAATAGGCCATAGTAAGCCATGGTAGCAACATAATGCATTTAAGGTTCAAGTGGGGACGTTCCCAGTTATTAATATGGCTTCATCTCTAGCATATTTCTTTCATATCTCTTAATTTATATAGGCGTCTCATTCTCAGTGGAGACCTTGTCAAAACAACAGCAGCAATTACACACAACAGCAGACAGACAAGATATTATTACACTCTGTAAACAAAAAATAATACATTTATCATTATCCTTTGTACACAGCCTAATTGGAATACGGTATTTTTAAGTGAAAAACCAAGGGTACTCTCACTAGCGAATTTAGTGCCGTGAGGTTTGTTAATTGACACATAGTGGGACTGTCACAGTCAGTGTTTCTGTGCTCATGACCTGTTCATTCTTTTGTAGGATGCTGCTGCAGCTATCGATAACATGGTAAGTGGAACACATTGCTGGATTTTAGTTTTGTTTCTGAGTCCTAGCTGTTGTGAGTTTGCTTGCTTGTGAGTCCAGTGCTTTAATTTTGACGTTTGTCTTTGTTCTGTCTTCAAGAATGAGTCTGAGCTGTTTGGACGGACTATCAGGGTCAACACGGCCAAGCCCATGAGAATCAAAGAAGGTTCTTCTCGACCAGGTGATTGATAAAACCCCCCTTTGTAGAAAATTATATAGAAATTTTAATCCTTGGTTTGGATTTTTAACTCTGCTTTTCCTTTCAGTGTGGTCGGACGATGACTGGTTGAAGAAGTTCTCAGGGAAGACGACAGAAGAGGCTGAGGCTGAGGCAGCAGGTGGAGAAACAACCAATACTGCCACACAGGAGGTGAGGTGGCTTTTTTCTAAAGTGCTTTGGTACCTTTCGACTTTTAACTATATTTAGATAGTAACATGTTTTTTTTGCAGGGTGAGCCCCCGGCCAAAAAGGGCAGAGTCAATCCTCAGGTTTACATGGACATCAAGATTGGAAACAAGCCAGCAGGGAGACTACGCTTCCTCCTTCGGGCTGACATTGTTCCCATGACAGCAGGTGTGTATGTGCGCTGTCAGGCTTACATTATCACATCTTTGTCATACATATGTACTGTAGCACCATACGCAGTATATTGTTAAGTTTGTTTGCATGAAGAATTGGTAAAGATACTGAAATGAATTCATGTGTTCAATAACTGTGTTAAACAAGTGTGTTATGATATCACCAAAAAATCAGTTGGCAAATAGTGATATCTTTGTTTTTTCATGTCTTTTTAGAGAATTTCCGCTGCTTGTGCACACACGAGAAGGGCTTTGGCTTCAAAGGCAGCAGCTTTCATCGCATCATCCCACAGTTTATGTGCCAAGGAGGCGACTTCACTAATCACAACGGCACCGGCGGCAAGTCCATCTACGGCCGGAAGTTTGACGATGAGAACTTTGTCCTCAAACACACCGCTCCAGGTGAGGAATTTGTAAAAATGTCTGTGTCTGTTCTCTCTTTGAATGAGCTTATGGTTTATGTTCATCAGCAGATCATGAAGATAACTGCCCAAATGTTGTCTTTCATGCTCACAGGACAGCTCTCCATGGCCAACTCTGGGCCGAACTCTAACGGCTCTCAGTTCTTCATCACCACAGACAAAACAGACTGGCTGGATGGTAAACATGTGGTGTTTGGAGAACTGGTAGAGGGAATGGATGTGGTCCGTGCAATGGAGGTAGAGAGACATTAATAATTATTTTTCAATTTCTTTCAACGACAGGTTTCTATTCCCAATATGTTCTAGAAATCGCAATCTCAGTAAGACTCTCGGTTATATTGATAAGTTGGCAGGTTGTTGTTACTTACTGATCTAGTAGAAAGGATGGTGGTTTTGAACGTTTCAGGTCCCACTGATAACTGAACAGACTTTAACATCGACTTTCTCCATCAAATGAGTGCCCGTCCACTCGGTCTTGTTACAAACAATAACTTGTTTCCACATTTATCCCAGTTGTTCCACTGTTACCTGGGTATAGCTACCTGGGAATACAATGCATCTACCTGTTTCGGGTGCACAATGTCAGACGTGCTTCCTTTGTGCTGTAATTTGTCCTTTTTTTCTGGAAAATTGAGCCTGGTGGGCAGGCTGAGCACAGTGAAAGCTAGGTTCATAGGGAACCAATTTACATGCATGGTGTCATTTTCCTCCAGTCATTAAACTGTTCAGTCAGGATTTACTTCAGAATGACAGGCTGACGATTGTCTATTTGTCTATCTATATTTAAATTCCAAAAATAAAATATGTGTGATCATACCGTCCACAAGTGTAATCTAGGTTATTATTATTGTTATTATTATTATTATTATTATTATTATTATTATTATTATTATTATTATTTAAGTTTGTAAGAGCACAAACTAACAACTCTATGGGCTTGTTTGAAGAAAGAAGTATAACACACTTCAGCTGCTTCACATGGGGTCGACAGCTTGTCTAGTGCTCACAGTCTCTTCAGCATCATTCTGATGAAGACTCCCACGGCTTTGAAACGTTTGTCGTTTCAATAAAGTTTGTTGGCTCAATCTGTGTGCAACGGTACACTTCAGAATATATATCTCAGATATATTTCTCTAAGCTTCATGTTATATTGGCCATTTTGTGATTAGTTTGTACCATTTTAAAGACAATTATGCTGCACTTTGGCAAATAATTGCTCTATCTTGAAAAACCTTTTTTTTTTTTCTCCATGCAGGCTCAGGGATCAAAAGACGGCAAGCCGAAGCAGAAAGTCATCATCTCTGACTGTGGAGAATATGTGTGAATGAAAAAGGAGTGTCTGCTTGTTTTGTATGAGTCTATGGAGGCAGAGGATGTCGGTGATCACAAGTGTGTTCATGGTCTTTTGTACTTTGAACCCACACCACCTGCCATGTAAATATTTCAATAAACATTTTTTTTTATAAAGAAACCACAGCTTGATGTCTGTCATTCTTTTGTGAAGCACTCTGTTCTTTAAATGTCCTATTTAAATAAACTTATCATTGCTTACAAAATAAATGCCACATTAATCTGCTGGTTTTTGGCTTACCCCCCCCTTTTTTTTTTATAGTTGCACAATTACCTATTTAGAGCATGTTGTCCTTATTCTGAAGTTGGGCTGATTAAAAAAGTAAACCGGTAACTGGCTGTCAGTATTGCCATAATTATAAACACGTGTATTTTGCTTCTAAATATTTCACATCATACAAATCATTCATGCTAAAATATATCACCTGTTTATTATGAAAACTATTTACTGAGCTTCATGTAAATTGTGAATCGATCACGTGCTGGGAGCCAGTCTGACGACGCCACGCTCAAAAAAAAAAAAAAAAAAAAAAAATCATAAAGAAAATCTTGGCCCGCCTACTTCACTTAATTGGACAAACAAGTATTGTGTATAGAGGAATGGGGCTGCCACACCTGAGCGGGTCGGGTGGCAAGAAAGAAGAAAGGGCAGACGGACAGCTCCACCCCCTCCACTCCCGTCCTGTGTTGAGAAATCTGCTCAGCTACTCATCGGTGAGGCTCATCCGAAGCCCGCTCCGACGCTGGACCGTAACAACAGCGATTTAAACTGTAAGTATGTACATTTCATTTGTATGTTTACGAGTCGGACTTTCGGATTTCGATTTAGTAGGTTGTTAGATGTGGGTATGTTGTATATGCGTAATTACGCACGGAATGTACAAAACTTGAGCGCGTTAAACGCTGTCGATGCGGGGAGAGTGGCTGATTTGAGTCAGAGCTGTCGGACTGTATGTCAACAGAGGGGCGAATGAAAATATTTTTACTTATGACATGAAAGTTTCTTGTTCAGTGAACGTTTGAAGGCAGATTTATATGCTGTTTTGCACTTATACCTTTTAGATTTTTGCCTTAAAGATATGTAAACGTGTATTTATATGTTAATGACGTTCCCACCGCCGTTTGTTGCCTTGTTGTCTCAGCTGCCTCCTACATTTGTGACATGATTTTTTTTTTTTTTTGCTTGGGCTAGTAGGTACCTGAATTTTGTCTGTGCCGTTCCAGCTGAAAAGAGGTTCCTCTGTCTTCCATCAGCAGGAAGAGAAGCTAGACAGTGAACAAACCTCACCATGAACTGGGCATTCCTCCAGGGCCTCCTCAGTGGGGTGAACAAGTACTCCACTGCCTTCGGCCGAGTGTGGCTCTCTATCGTTTTCCTCTTCAGGGTCATGGTGTTTGTGGTGGCGGCGGAGAAGGTCTGGGGCGATGAACAGAAAGACTTCAAATGCAACACGGCTCAGCCCGGGTGCCACAATGTCTGCTACGACCACTTCTTCCCCGTCTCCCATGTGCGCCTGTGGGCCCTGCAGCTCATCTTCGTCACCTGCCCCTCTCTCCTGGTGGTGATGCACGTCGCCTACAGGGAGGACAGGGAACGTAAACACAAGCTCAAGTATGGAGAGAACTGCCGCCGCCTCTACCAGAACACTGGCAAGAAACGCGGAGGCCTGTGGTGGACGTACGTCCTCACCCTGGTCTTCAAAATAGGCGTTGACATCACTTTTGTCTACCTCCTCTACCACATCTACGAGGGCTACGACTTCCCCTCGCTCATCAAGTGCGAGCAAAAGCCCTGTCCCAACAAGGTGGACTGCTTCATCTCTCGGCCGACTGAGAAAAGAATCTTCACCCTCTTCATGGTTGTCACCAGCCTGGTCTGCATCCTGCTCTCTATTTTTGAAATCCTCTACCTGGTCGGCAAACGCTGCCGCGAATGCCTCACCTCGCTCCATAGTTCTCACCACGTCATGACCAACACGCTGTCCAGTGGAAGCACCTTGATGGAGTCAAACTCAATAAAGCTGACAGGCAAAAGCACCCCTGAGACGCCTGCTCCTTCATACAGCTTGGCCATATCTTGAGATGCTGAAAGACCTCATGGGAGAACAAGGACATGGAAAAGAAAAAAGGTGCTTGTCCTCACTCTGCAGGCACTTCCCTTCAAAGACTTGGCAGCCGACATTTCTCTGCTCAGGCTCTGAACTAGAACTAAAGTAGTTCCTCACTGTTTCTGTGCCACAAGACCCATGTGTCATTAATGTGGAATGTGCTCACTATTTTGTGTTGGGGTAGGAGCTTTTTTTACGGATGAAGTGCCACGCAGATTTTTTTCCTCTTTTCTTTCCTGTGCAAGGGTTATACCCTTGCACAGGAAAGAAAAGAGGAAAAAAATCTGCGTGGCACAGTGACAGATCTAGCCTTGATACCAATTACATGAGTCACCATGGTTTGGAGAGTATGGTTTTACAAACACATGTGGTTTTCTGTGTAAGATTTTCCTTCTGCTCAGAGCCAGACCTCCAAATGTTTACTTCAGACTGTTCTTCTCCCTTCAGTTCACTCAAATGTTCATATGTGAGTCTTTGGCAATAGTCTACATAATTTATCAAAAGGTTTAAAGATTGTACTGTTGTGCATGTTACTGTTTCACGTTGCTGTCCTCTTACAAGCAGATGAGAGCAATGGAGCTGAAATTGAGTGTTGTAAACACAGCTGTTAATCGTATCAGGATGTGCATATTTCAGTGTGGAGATGCAGTGTGGCTGCATGATTGTTTATATTATTTTTCATTAAAGATTTACGTGTTTTTGAAAATTAGTTCTTTTTCCATTATTAAGAGAGATCCATACACAGTAGCTCTGCCCTGTAACAGTTACACAAAATGTAAAAGGAGTGTTAGGAAATCCACTAATGAACAATGTAAACCCAGCCAAAGCTTTTGTTGACTCTGCTCGAGCCCTGTGGTCTGACAAAGACCTCGAACTCCCTTTCTTCTACAACTTATTTCCATGTGTTTCATGCAGCCCTCCCTCCCCACTGGCACACTGTTGCTAGGATCAGCACCCTCATTGTTTAGCTTGATTGGTACTTTATGAAGGGTGGAGGAGGAGTCTCCCACTCCTCGGTTCAGTTCATCGGTGCTGACACACATGGATCCACCCAGCACAGGAATGTGTCGGTCCGTGCAGCCCGTGAACGGATGTTTCCAGTATTTAAACTTTGCAAAGTGTGATAGGAGAGATGCGGTGAGAGTAGAAAAAGACACACTTTCTCAATCACGTCTTGTGGGATTTGATCCGTGCAGGTATTTTTAGACACTCTCCTGCTGCTGAGGCTGTGAAATAGCTCTAGACTCTGGGACTTTTGATGCCAACCCAAAACCAACCCAGAACTTGCACCACTCAGAGCATTAAAGAATGACATTAAAAGAAGTCAAACAAAGTATCTCTCAGGATCATCTACAGGCACCTCTGTGAACACATTTCATCAGAACTATTAATGTCTATTTCAGTCGACAGTCGTTCCGATGAAATCTTATTAACGAGCGTGGTCTGTGGATCATCAGAGTAACTGGGGCACTGTTTCAGGAAAGACAAGTTGCTCCTGGAATGTCATTTTTGATCCCCGCTGTAGTGAGCTGGCAACAGCTTGAAATCTAAATCATCATCCCTTTAAACTCAAAATATGAGGAAGGAAGAAGTAGAGACATGTTTTTTTTGTGTGAGAGATTTCTCAAGAGTAACTCATCTGCATACAAGTACATGACAGGTGTACTTGTGTGTGAGTGAGTTACTCCTGAGAAATCACTGCAGACGGACATCATCTTCTTTCAGTAGTGACGCAATAGGCTGACTGGGTGAAATGATGACGTCTCAACTAATTATCACTTTGCTTGGAGGAAATAGTGTCCAAACAGTATCTATGCTCTAAATTAAAAAAAAAAAAGTAATATCTACTAGCACTTCTACTAGCTTCAGTGTGTCATCTGAGTTTTCTCTCTGTTGGTCCAGCCTGACTGGGTGGCACTCTAAATCACGGGGACCCTCCCATCTTTATTGGGGTGGTTTTTCTCTTCTCTTTGTCCTCAATTTTTCTGCTCTCTAGTACTTCAGTACCAGCAACGCAAACTGTTTATCCTGTCGTGCCTGTGGGCCTTGTTGAGACCTGCAGCTGGCAGATGGTGACTCACAAGGTGCATTCCTCCAGGTGTGTCCCAGCAGACCGACCGCTTCGTCCAGTTCTTCATCTACAGCAAAGAACTTTTCTACCACCCCCCTTTAAATGTAATCCTTGTCGACTGAACAGCTCTTAATGCTGCGAGTACGGATGTTGTGATCACGTGCTCACCCTTCATGTCAAAGATGATTTTCCTGAATATCACAGCTGCGGTTGAGACATGTAACAAAATCCTGAGAGTTTTAGCTCATGGCTGCAAGACTTGGAAGTGTTTGACTTAGAGAGGCCTGCGTCTCCTCATAGTGTTACTCTTCACTCAATTGCTTGTGGGCACCCATGTTTTAGCCTGCCACCAGACTGCTGTCTTTGAGGTAGTCATGACCACTGCTATTGCTGCCGTTAGCTAGTTAAAATATGCAATATGTATTATGCAATATGGAACAATTTTAGTTGAAAACAAATTGTGAGAAAAAAAAAATCAGTTTTTATATTTTGATGTTTATGTATTGTGTTCCAGAGATATACTGAAGTTAGCTTGCTAACCAGCTAACCCCAGCCTGTCCTGGTCCCAAAGCTCCCATTCATTATTGCTAACTGCGCGGCTAACTGAACTAACAAGCTAACAGCAGCTACAGTTAGCAGAAGTCAACAGCTACTCAGATAATATGCTACCAGATATTTGTCTTAAGTATGACTTTGACAGGCGGCCGATATTGCACCTTCAAGTACACCTAAAAATGTGTTGAAAATGTGTCACTTTGATATTCTGTCATGTAAGAGCCGTATTCGGTCAAAATCGCCTCCAAACCTCAGCTTATGGACCTGTTAGGTCCCCTTAGATGGTTAACTGTTAGCTAGCTAATGTTAGCTTAACCCAATATGATGGTTTAAACTTAGTGGTACTGTGGACACTGGGCATATAAACAAAGGTTGACTAGTATCTCAACTTTTAATGTAACATCATATGTTAGAACAAGTAGCAGTATGTTTACTAATTTAACTTATATCTCAGATGTTTGTATTCTATGAATGTGGCATCTCAGCAATTCCCATACCACAACCTTGTAAATCAAAGTTTTCTCAAGAAAGTTTTCACTTCCTTCTCCTCTGCCGGGGGCCCCTATTTGTCATGAGCCTATTGAAAACATTGCATGCGATTGTACCAAGCAATAGACATAAACCGGATTTAAACCGGAGACTAGTGATGTCTGAACAAGTCTCCTGTTATATAACTTAGACGCAGGATTTCAATAACTTCTGTTGTGGGCATGCAAGAACTGACAAGCGCTGGTACAGATTTGGCATTGTGTTCCAGCTCATATTTGATACTGGCATAGATGTAGTAGTGCTGTTTGACTGGCAAATCCTGTCTGCAAAGCGTTTGAAAGTGTGAAAAGTTTGGTTTCGAAATCAGGCGGACGGTTCAGTGGAGACAAAGGCTCATGGTCTGACAATAAGGATGTGTGTAGGACCGCTGAGAGTTCATGAATTGTGACAGTGTCATCTGAGAAGAGCTCGGTTTTTGAAAGAAAGAGGGAAACACAAAGCACCTTTAAGGTTGCTAGATTTAAAAAAAAAAAAAAAAAAAAAGCACAGTGAAATGTCAAGCTTCCCTACATACACGTTTCATGATGTAGTTAACAAAACAAAGAAAAATTGTAAGAGTCCTTAAAAAGTTCATCTATTTTTGTCCCTTATGTCAGAATAATACTGAATCTATGATTATGTAGATAGATTGCAATAGTTTAACTGACTGGCAGGAGGATTCTCTGTAGCTTTAAAGGTGCATTATGTAGTTTTGGGGTAGAACAGTATTCTTGGGACCTTATTTTCTCCCCGAGAACAGCTTGTTTACTCTGTCATGGAATTTCTTCTCCAAAACCCCACAGAGCCCCGTTCAAGCATCCACATCACACCTATGTACTACACAGTGAAGCACAAACATTCAGCTGTAGGAACGCAAAGAAAAGCTTTTGACTGGAGAGGGACATATCTTGCATATCTTTGGAAAGGAATTCCCACTGTAATATTTGAACTGCTCTCTCCACTCTGACCTCCTCTCCACCCGCTAAATCGCACAAAACTAAACAAAACAAAATGCTGCCCGGCGCTCGTACCACGTCAGGAAGCTCGCAGCAAAAAGAGACATGCACAACAACAAAAAAATGCATTCACCTCAGGGTGTGTCTGCCTCTGTCAACTTACGCACACTGAGGCACTCAGAGGCAAGTTGGGGCAGGGAGAAGACAATCTTTTCCTGGAAACACTGAATATTAAAAAAAAACAATGACAAACAAAGTCATGAGCAAAACAGCTATTGTAAGAGGATTTTGCCCATTTGACACTGGGTTGTACTCCTGTCTGTCATGTGTTCAGGGCCATGTGAAATCTTGTTGAATCCCCCCCCCCCATCACCTTTACCCCCCTGTGGTCCCCATGGTGGCATCACGGGGCTGAACCATGTGTGGCCTGTGATTGGTTATCTGGCTCCAGACTTGATTGTTTTTGTGCTTGTCTTCATAGAAATCACACCCAGAGTACCTGGAGACGGTTTCTGTGATGTGTGATGAAAAAAAAAAAAAGTATTCGACTTGCCAGAGTGTGGGAGAGAGAGAGAGAGAGAGAGAGAGAGAGAGAGAGAGAGAGAGAGAGAGAGGAACATCTCGGGGCAGCTCCAGTCTTTCTTCTGTAACCACACCCACAGGCGCATTTCTCGACGCTGCGCTTCTCTACCTGTCGACGGGATCCAAAAATCTATGCGTTGAAGCACTAAAACGACATCAGAGCATCGAGACATTCACCGGAAACAAACGTAGCCGCGTGTCTTTCAACGAGGAATGGACTAACACTTTTCCCTGGGTAAGTGATAAATCACGGCAGTGAACTTTTTGATGTGTCTGAGATGAGTTCAGCGTTCGAGCTCGCGTGTTAGCCAACTGGAAACGAGGGTCTTCAAATGTGTTGCTTCGCTGGCTTTTCTACACGGCAGCCAACGAAACGATCACGTAGCTCCGGTGGTTGAACAAAGGCTCATATGTAGCGAAAGAGCCAAAGATGTCACGAAAACATGTCCAAATTACGCATTCAGCCTGTGCGTAAAAAGCCGTTTCTTGCTGAGACTCGCGCGTTCAGATGACTAAATACTGCTTGTTAAGATACAGAACAGATGGCTGATAGCTTTTAATCTCTTTCTGAAATAAACGTTTGTATATAAAGCTGTGAAATGGGGAATTTCGCTTCCTGAGACCCAGAACTCTAGGTGTGTTAATAACGTTGGTCCAACTTGTTTTTTTTTTTCTCAGTCACAGTTTGGCACAGGGCCTGACCAACTGTGTCACTGTTAACGGTTGGGTTGATAAATGAGACATGTTGGAGACGTCCTCATATTAAATCAGCCTTGGAAGATAAATGACACAGTCAGAATGAAAGGCTGTTTGTTATAAAAGGTGTTGAGTGGGATAGCACTAACACGGATGTTCGCAGGGTGACAATGACAGCACATTCACTCCATTCTTCATTCTGCCACGTCCAGGTCTGAAGATAAACGACTACCAGCGAGAGAAGAATCCCAGAGAAGGCATATTTGACTGCCAGCCAAGGACATGGACTGGAAGACCTTCCAAGCCCTCCTCAGCGGGGTGAACAAATACTCCACAGCGTTCGGCCGCGTATGGCTGTCTGTGGTGTTCGTCTTCAGGGTGATGGTGTACGTGGTGGCGGCGGAGCGAGTGTGGGGCGACGAGCAGAAAGACTTCGACTGCAACACCAAGCAGCCCGGCTGCGCCAACGTCTGCTATGACCACTTCTTCCCCATCTCCCACATCCGCCTGTGGGCACTGCAGCTCATCTTCGTCACCTGCCCGTCCTTCATGGTGGTCATGCACGTGGCGTACCGTGACGACCGCGAGCGCAAGTACAAGGCCAAGCACGGCGAGGAGAGGAAGCTGTACAAAAACACGGGCAAGAAGCACGGCGGCCTGTGGTGGACCTATCTGATCAGCCTCTTCGTAAAGACGGGCATCGAGGTGTCCTTCCTCTACATCCTCCACCGCATCTACGACAGCTTCTACCTCCCCAGGCTGGTTAAGTGTGAGGTGTCGCCTTGCCCCAACCAGGTGGACTGCTACATCGGCCACCCCACTGAGAAGAAGGTCTTCACCTACTTCATGGTCGGAGCTTCGGCCCTCTGCATCGTCCTGAACATCTGCGAGATCATTTATCTCATCTCCAAGCGCATCGTGCGGTGCACGAACAAGGTGAAGAGGCGCAATCGGGACATGGCCACGTATCACGACAAGTACAATGACGACCACTTCAACAACTGCAGTGACACTGTGATGAGGCCGGAGCCGGAGTTCAGGGCGCTGAAGGAAAATCCTCCGTCCTTCAGGAGTGCGTACAAGGCTTCCTCCAGGCCATCAGCGCTCATACTTGAGGAGAAGATAAGGGCCTCCGCTCCGAATCTGTCCATTTCCTGATCGAGATTTGGAATCGGGCTGAAGAGCAGGAGATCGGCAGTGCTTGGGCTGGAACCCAACAAACAAACCTCTGAAAACAGACTCAGAACTCTGAGCCAAACGACAGTGTGTGTCAGGAAGCTGAGTCATCCGCTCTGGGTTCTTCCTGTGGGCCCCTGTGTCTACGTCTAAGGCTCTTTTTGAGCGCCTGAACTTTGGTTTCCAAGTCAACATCCACAATATTTACAAGTCAGCTAGAGCCAAATTGATTTGTTATCGATGTGTCAGCTTTTTATTCGAATACAATACAGGACTGTGTGCCTTCTTAGCTTCACCCCTTCACTCGCACAGGAACATTCCAGTGAGGTGTCTCGGTCTTTCTTGTGATTGGAGTCTTAGCACGGGAGGGGAAGGAAAGTCACACACGAAGGCAGGACACACCTGGCGGAGGTATTCACCCTTGCTGCCAGTGTCTACAGTGGAGTGTCAGGGCGCTCTGTTGTCTTTGAGTGTTAGCTGTACATTTCAGTGATCTCGCCTATAATATAGCTTCATCTTCTCTACCTAATGTCAGGTCATTGGAGACTGGTTAACAACGACACACGACAATGACTTGGAGTGTGAACACTCCGAAGTCATACACTTATGGCTGAGTAATACTTGAAGGGTTGAAAACTGGCCAAAAATATTTTATATTTTTTACTGCATTTATTTTCTCAGATAAGGTTTTCCATATACTGTATCACTGGTATATTTCTTCATCTAATTCCTTGGCAGGTATATACTTGTTCTCAGGTTTATTCTGCACAGCCACACGTTGTACATAGACTGCCTCTGTTTAGACGTGCTTGTACACAAACCGGCCTCATCCAAGACCACTGTTGATTTAAATAAAGCGAAGGGAATGCTGCTGTTTAACCCTGTGCTGTTAGAGCTGGAGCTCAGTGGAGGAGGTGGGAGGAAGGCTGGACAAATCAGTGGCTCATTGAACAATTAGTCCAGAGTTGTCCACTGCGGACGTCAGGTGGAAATGTATTTTCTGCACTTGTAAATATTTTAAAAAAAAAACAAAAAACATACACATTTAAATATAATAAATTTTGAATGTGTGTTTCTGCTCTGTGTTTTTTCTTGTTAAGATTTTTAGCAGAAAAAAAACCAAATACACAATATAATGACAGTACACCAGAGGTTACAGAAAAAAAGATGTAAATATAATATACTTGCTTAGAATAATCATCAGTCATTGTTTACAGGATTTCTCTATTTCTTTCTATTTCTGCTGCTTTACACTAATATACACTGTGGCAGCAGATAGAGTACTTATAGTCACTACATTTGTTTGATAACTTGTTTGATAACTGTACTTATTGTAAGGTGCTCTGGACAAAAGCGTCTGCTAAATGCCCTAAATGTAAATGTTAATTTACTTTTAGTTGTACTTTTTATACTTAAGGACATTTATTGCAAAAAATTAATCTTACTAAAGTGCATTTATGATGAAGTACTGTAAGACTTTTCTACTCAAGTATGACGGGTAGCTTTTACAACACTTCATACATTGCTTTAGTGTTCTACTGTTCTAGTGTTAGATGTTTTCCCAGATTATGTTCCCATTTTAGTTTAACTTTATCCATGCCAGTGCAAGAGAGAGACATAAGTCTGTAAATGTGTATGCTGAGTCTTTATCAGTTAAAATTTACGTTCTGTATTTGTATCCAATGCCAGTACCTTTTGATATGTCTTTCTGTTGTACAGATTTCAGCTGTCGATAGTGCAGCGAACACAGATCAGTCTTAAGCGAGTCATTATTAACAGCTTTCGAAGGATAACATTTTTTTCTCCTCGATTACTATCTGGTCTCTTATCATTTACCGAATGGAATTTTTCCATTGCCTCTGACTCATAATTACAATTCACCACGACATGTCATTCTCTCCATCTGTCATACATGTTTTTAAGTGTTGCCGAGTCCTGCAGTAAGAATCTCTGCCTGCCTGTTGAACTTGTCAGGCTGGTTTCTACAAGGTGTGGTAAAGGAAAGACTTTTTGTTTATTCTGAATCATTTGCACAAAACAAACTCAAAAATCTCTATGGAGATTGAAAAAGGTTGGCTCGTACCTTAATGTCTCATATCACCAACCCACCTTCTGATTTAAGTGTGTAATTCTGATGTTGATCACACATCCAAGGATCAGTCCTCTTAAATTAAAGTCATACTATGCAGGATTTGTAGGTTGCTACTGTAAGCCATGAGGGTGCGACAGAAAGAATCAGTCCAATGTGACCTGGGTTTTCTTTATGCTGATGCCCAGACACATGCCAGAAACAGCAAAAATAATAAGAAAACAAGAAAATACTGCGACACAATATAGTTGCTCATAATTGATGTTTGAGGTGGATCATTTTTGGATCTATCTACACATTTTTTAAATTTTCTTTTTAGGAAAATATGTAGCGTATTCCTTTAAATAATCTTTCTTTACAGCATTCAGTTTGTTTTAGAGATGCGATTAATCAGTGCTGTATATTTTAAATCAAAAACACATTTAAGAAATAAGCATTTATTTTTATTTTCAGAATTTTTTTGGATATGTACATTTTAAAATAAATAATCCAGTAAAACTAGAAATCCTACAATTTAAAATAAAAACACATTTTGAAGATCAGTGGAATACAGCACACCAACATTTTTCCACAGGCTAGTAAAATGCCCAAATTCAAAGGCTGGTCATTTCCATAGATGCCTTCGATAATTCATCTGACAGTGATCACTGCACACAGTTCTGTCTCTGTCTGACACCAACAGTGAGTTTATATCATAATAAACAAAGTATGTGCTTCACTTCTGCTTCTCCACTGCCCAGGAAGAAATGTAAGCACCATATTAAAGAAACAGGTGAAGGCATTGCTTCTGACTGGTAGGATGTGTATGATTAGACTGACTTTACATAAGGCACTGTTCCAGCCATACTTTCATTTAGTGAACATCTAATCAGATATTTTATTCAGAAACAAAAAGGTGGGGTAACTACCACTGAAATATTAAAAGTAATACTCTCATAGTGGTAGAAGGTAAATCAAACTAAGAACTGTGCAAACAGCAGATGATGGCTCCAGGTTACATGATTACGCTGCAGTGTACAGTATGGGAGAGAGCCAACAGGTTGATTTGTGTCTACAGTTTGCAGACTGCCTGTGCCACTTTAGAGTTGGACTTCCTGTTGAGTGTTCGACAGATAAAAGCTCCAGCATCCATCAGCTTTGAGAGGTCCACTCCCTGAAATGAAGATGGAAAGTCAAAGGGTCAAACTTGAAGGAGCTCCAATTGTACACGATAATTAGAACTAAATGATTGGGTGGAACATCCTGCAAAGCTTGGCGCATTTAATTAAGGAAAGAGCTGCTTTTCCTAATAATCAAAGAACACACTAGATAGAGTAAATAAATTAATAATGTTTCATTTAAAATGCTTCTCCTTCCTATTTTACCTGCACTACTATTCAAACATCTGGAATCACATATTGTGTTGATGTTTTTCTTTCTTCCTTCAATAATGGCTTAAATATTAACAATATACAGACACTTTTTTTGATATATTTCCCCCAGGCCAGAAAGTAAAATCAACCTAGAGCATTAATGAATGAGCAAGACAAACCTTGTATTTCTATACTGAAGCTTTAACAATGGCTTCACTGAAGCAACGAGCCTGATCATTCCAGCTTTTTAAAAAGGCATTAATGGCACTTGACACTAGAACAGAAACCTGTTTCTATTTAAATCTGCACTGATTTTAATGACAAGTTTCCAATTTCTGTTACCAGTGACTTATTTCTTATGTTCTCAGTTCCCTGTTCTCAGAGATTTAGTTGTCTCTTTCTGCCCTTTCAATTATCTGACAACTCTCTGCCATCTGACTGTAATGAAGCAAGCATTTGTGACAGGCAGTTCCTAACTTGAACAGTAGAAGTTGAATAAGCATAAAAACAAAAGCAGCATCTTTAATTTCTATCATAAAGAAACTGAGAAGAAACTCTTACTGTTTGAATCCCAAGTCCATGCAGCATATAGACTACATCTTCAGTAGCAACATTCCCAGAAGCCCCCTGGGCATACGGACAACCACCCAATCCAGCCACCGATGAGTCAACGACACCGATTCCCATCTGTAACACAAAGGAAATCTTTAATACAGTAAAGACTGCTCCATCAATAGATCACCTAAATGGATACTATCACACCACATGTGCACTTCAACTTTAAAATAATCACAACCAAGTCTGACCTGTAAGGCTACGAGGATGTTAGCCAGGGCCTGCCCGTAGGTATCGTGGCAGTGTACTGCCAAGGCACTGATTGGCACCTCTTTGCTCACTGCCTCCAGCATTTCAATCATGCTACCTGGGGTCCCCACTCCTATAGTGTCACCGAGGGAGATTTCGTAGCAGCCCATGGAGTACAGACGTTTAGCTACCTACAGGATAGAAAGAAAGCTTGAGCTGCTTCTACAAGTCTTCGCGTTTTTGTCTTGGGAGGATAAAAAGATTTCTGCCAGCTTAGGTGACGTAAATGTGTATCAGGTAAGAACTCACATATGCAACTTTTTCAGGTGCCACCTTGCCTTCATACGGACATCCAACAACACATGACACATAACTGTGGTGGAAAGAAACACAGATGAAACTCTTGAAAGGAATCAAACCATATAACTCCAATGATTTATATAGCTGTTTATGTTCAAGAGGAAGCCAGTAAGCCTACCCTCTAACTGGCACACCAGCCTCTTTGGCTGCTTTCATAACGTCATTGAAGCGCTGTAAACTCTCATCCACTGAGCAGTTTATGTTCTTCTTACTGAACAGCTCAGACGCAGCACCAAATATGGCCACCTCTGAGGCTCCTGCTTTCACCTGTAGTAAGTAAGAGCAAGGAAAAGACACATTACCGTCGATAAAAAAAAAGATGGATGTTTATGTAACTGCTTGGAAAGAGTGTTGGGTTATGATGCTTGGCACTCACAGCGGCCTGGAAACCCTTGAGGTTGGGGGTGAGGACTGGGTAAGATACTCCTGGTATCCTACTGATTCCCTTCATCACCTCCACCTGGTCTGCCATCTAATAATTGGGCAAAAACATCAAAAACTATTCAAATCACTGTCATTCCAAGCCACTGCAGTTTCTGTGCTGCCCTCAGTAGGGTGTGTCAGCTGCACTTTCCATATGAACAGCTCTGGGGGAACAAACTCACCTGTGGAACCCATTTTGGAGATACAAAGCTGGTGGCCTCAATGACTGGCAGCCCTGAGGCTGACAACATGTCAATCAGGTGAATTTTCGTCTCTGTGGGCACAATAGTCTGAGAGAGGAAGCAGGAAAGCAACAAGATGAGGAACACTTGAGAAAAACAACACAAAACAAAAAATCCTCCGACAGGATGCATGACTGAGAGATAGTTTCACCTGGTTACACAACACATCAGCTATGCACCTGCTCTGCCTCAGTACAACAATGACAGTTAAGAACTGACAATTGTGAGCAGTGTTAACGCTAGCTTGAGGGATCCACTGGCAGTGAAAGCTGCTGTGTGATTAAATTGAACAATTATCTTTATAAACAACGTCACCTTTTCGTTTTGGAGGCCATCTCTGGGTCCCACCTCCACTATTTTCACCCTTTCTGGAAGAGCTTGACCCGCTCTGACACCCACCTGCACAAACACACACACACACACACACACACATTAAATACAGCCAATTGGCTTTACCTGTGAATGCTATATTGCACATTGCTGGCCTGCTGAGCCTGACAAATAGCCAACTAACCACTATCTGGGTGACTAAACCTATGTAGCTTCACCGTAGAGGACGCGAACAGCTAGCTAGCCAACAGGAAGTGCTATCCAGGGCTGCTGCCTAAACATGCATAGTGCAACCTGCTGGAAGATAAATCCACTATAAACTAACAATACTGAAAATAAACTCACTGCTTGGACCTTTGGTGCGGAGCTAAACGTCAGATACTGCTGCCCCATTGCTGAACTTAAGGTGCCTCTGTTTACAAGCCTCAGGACGGCCGCCATGTTGGTCCAGCTTCAACTCTGACGTCACCCGTTCTCATCGGGTGGGGAGGTAAAGAGCTGACAGGTTTCAAAAGCACCTCAAGAGCGCCATCTATGCGCCCGGAAATTTGCATTGAAAAATCTTTTAATTTTTTTAAATTTAAGATATGAATTACTAAGTAAATGCCTATTATATCAATTATAAATACACAATAAAGCTCGTAAAATACTGTTAAAAATCCTGCACTTTGCTAGCATTGTCTGGTTTGCACTTTCTGTTTAAGAGTTTTATCACAATTTAAAGCTGTATTATAATGTTCAACAAAAAATCATAATGAGGTGTAAATATACTATATATTCGTTATTCTAATTGTTAGGATTAGGGAACGCAGCTATGTGATGCAATTAGAATGGCACTAGGTGTGGATTTAATGTATTTGCTTTGTACTGCAAACTATTTCAAAAGTCTGAAATGCAAAATGTCTCACATTATGAAAGTTCACCCTACTTTCCATGGAAACTGACATGGATAGACACAGACATGTATAAAAAATATCTTTAATGTGTCAAAAAGTAAAAAAACAAACAAATAAATTATAATTGGCTTTATATCATAGTGCATATCATTATGAAATGTAATCATGAAAAGCACTGCAACTGTGGAACACTGGAACAAAAAGCGTCTGCTCTTGACTTTCCCCACAGGGAGTGGGGAAGTAGCAGAGTCATTATTTTGTCCTTGTCATTTTGTGTTGCTCAGATGCCAGCTTTTATCAAAGCAGAGAGTCCAAAAGAATGGCAAAGCTTGTCTTCCATGCATATGTAAAAAATATCTTTGAAAGAGCTATCATATAATTATTATACTTAGAGCAAAGGAAACACTGAATATGCATGCTTTGGATACTGCATATCTTTAAGAAGCTTGACAAAAAGCATTCCACTTTGTCACAAAGGTCAACAATCTCATGGAAAGTAAAGATTAAACAGTTGCATTGAACTAATAGACAACTAATATATCATAAATGTGTGTATTTACATGAGTGGGTCACATATTGAATGCATAAATTCTCTTGCATGGCTTTTGCGCACAAACACACACACACACACACGCACACACACACACACACACACACACACACACTTTGGTTCAATTTCACTGCAGCTCTTCCTCGCTGTCGTCCACTTGTTGGATGATGAGGTCGGCCCCCGAGTCTTCAGCCAGGTCGTCGTCATCAGTTACCATCCAGCTCCTCTTGGTGTCCCCCTCCTCCTCCCCATCCACCCCCAACAACAGGGCCGGCTCATCATTGGTCCCCTCTAGGCTGTCCATGGGGATGTCATCACAACCCACTTCCTGGATGCACGCAGTGCACATGCGGTAGCGTCGTGTGCCCTCACACACCACATGCCCGGTATCCTCTGTCACCTGACACTTACACCTCCTGCACACCAGCTTCCTGGCTTGATGGATCTATGAAGGATCAAGAAACAAACAAACATAAATGCAAAACATATAAATGTAAGTATGTTTAGTACTTGTTATGTTACTATTTCAATGCTTCTGACGCTGTTAAACTAATCACAAATGACAGTTTATTAGTTAAGGTTTCCCTTGCTGGTTGCAAACAAACCCACCGTCTCAAAATGGCTACGAAGATGCTCCAGGCGAGTGAAGCGTTTATTGCAGGCTTGGCAGGGGTACGGCCTCTCCCCAGTGTGACAGCGCAAGTGGCGCTTCAGGTCCGCCTTCCTCTTCACCGTGTGTGTACAAAAGGGGCATTTGAAGCGCATGATAGGGTTGGAATCTGCAAAGAGGAATAGAAACCGTTCAGAGTTTTTTGTTTGTTTGTTCCCTGGACGTCACTATTTCTGGCTGCTTCTGAGGGCTGGACTCGTGTCAGCCTGCTCGTGATGTAGTGCGTTATTTCTTTTCTCACTTCTCTGAAAGGTAAAAGAGCTATTGATTTCCCATTTTCTCACATACAGTCCAACTCACCTTTGTTAAAGTGTCCAATAACACCCACAATAGGTGGCAGAGTAGCATACAGCTCCTCTGCCTTTTCAGCCTTCTGTGTCCTCGCCTCCTGGATGTCTAGGTCTTCATGCTGGTTGGAGCGAGCACTGTTGGGTGCTTTCCTCTTGGTTCCCCCTTTACTTCTCCGGCGCTCTGATCCAGGCAGGGTATACAGCGGGTCATGAGGGTCCTGCAGGTCATCCGCCTCTGCGTTGGGATCACTAGGGCTACTTGGGTTAGTTGTTAGGGCTGAGGCTGATGCCTCCTGCTCAGAGTCCTTGCCTATAAACCCAGACTGGGATCTGGAGTTGTCCCGGGTCCAAAGTGCTGGTGGTGGGCTCACAGAGCTGGGGCCTTGCTGCTGCTGCTCTGAGGTCTCATCTCCTGCTACACTGGTGAAACTGCAAGTCTCAGACAAGCTGATGCAGCGCTCGCTGTCTTCGTCTTTCACGCTGATGTCCAAGGAGGATTTGATGAAGTTCTTGCAGTAGTTGATGACATTGTTCATCTGCAAGTAGCTGGCTGCAGACATCACCTCGATCACATTGTGACTGGAGAGGTCCAGCTGGCCAGAGTAGATGAAATCCAGAATAACGGTGAAGGTCTCGGGGCTGAAGACGTCGAAGGTGGCGCTGACAGAGTCGGACAGCCCGTCTGGCCCCTGGGACAGCAGCATGCGGAAGTAGCCGCTGCTGGCGAACAAGACGTTGCGGTGGGCCCTGAAGAGCTGGCCCTCCACCAACACGCTGCAGTCACAGAAGAGCTCCTGGCGGCGCTGCTGGTTGAGCTGCTTCAGCAGGTTGCTTTGGTGAGCCACCGTGATGTCAGCGGCGTTGAACCACCTCTGAGGCTGCCTGCAGGGGGACAACATGACAAATCACAACATGGCAATCATGACAATTATAGATGCCTTGAAGACCATGTCGACATGCACTACTGACACTGAGACACCGCCATCATTATGATCCCCAATTAGCAATATAGGAGCCCATGTGTATAAATAGCGTTATGTGAATTCTACATATTGAAGAAAGAAACATGCACCTTTCCAGTGTGATTCATAGGACACCTGACCTCATGACTGTCAGCTTATCTGGATACATGACTGTGCCACAGATCCCAAATACTAACTGCAGGTCACACAACAAACACAGCAGTAACACCCTGTCGATCAGCTATCCCCCCCAGTCTTTGTCTCTACACTGGACCATCTCCAGCTCCGCAGACGGCCCACCCCCTCCGGACTTCAATCTGCACTGTGATTGGCCGAACGCGCCTTCAATCACAATCTTCTTCTAATGGGCTACACCCGACTCCAGTCAGAGAGCATCGGGTGACAAAACCCTGTAATCATCCCTGAGGGAAGCTTAAGCACGCAAGAAACGCCTGATGTTACAAACGCACCAGAATGATGGGAAGAGGAAATAAAACACTGTACCCGGACATGTCATCCGAAGGGGAAAAAGAAATTGCCGCAACCTCCTTTGCAGAATAGTTCTCTTCCTTCTATAGTACCCTATTTACCATCCCCATGTAGGCTGAATTACACGCAGTCATTTTTAATTACGTGATGCTTGCTGACCGGCTCCACGGCGCCCGACAACCCCCGCCCGCAACACTCTTCTGCGCTCCTCATGTCACGAGAAAACCAAAAGTGCAACATCTTGCCCGAGCTAGTCCGCGTTAATTCAGACATTACACACGACCTACAAAAACGGCACGGAGAGTGCTGCAGTCCTGCGAGAGGAAAGCGGGCAGCGGCGCACCAGAGCAGCCCAGTCTGTCCTGGAGCGACGCCCACTTCAGGCTCCAGCCAGCACACAATGGAAAAATAGACACAAACCTCCAGCAACTGAGCACGCTGCGAGCTGATAAATAGACATATTCGCAACAGTGTATCGCGCCGGGGAGAAGAGGCGCTCACACGCCCGTTTTCATCCTCAAGACCACCCCCACTTCTCGCCGGAGGTCCGGAGCGCGAGCGAGCAGCGGGGAGGATTTGCCTGCTGCCCAAACCCAGCGACTCTTTCCCAGGCGTGAGGTGTCGGCAGGACCCGCTTACGCCCCACGCCGTGATACCACTGACAAAATCCATCGATACTCACTGGTGACTCGATTCACCCGGCGCCCGATAGAGTCTATTCGCCCCCAAGTCAGCCACCATATCCATTTTTAATTTATTTTGCCTTTTTTTTTCTTTGCTCTGTTTTTTTTTTCTCGTCCAGGGTCCACAGTCAGGCACTTCCTGCTCAGCCCTAAAGACCGAAACCCGGTTAAAGCGACTGGAGCACTGTGCTGACGTGGGTGTTTATTAACTGGGTGCCCGAGGGTTCAAGGAGCCATTTAAAGCCCTAGTGTCCCGTTTAAATGAGTTGTACGGACAGAATCTTGATATTGAACCACAGCCTTAATACCACAGCAATATTTGTACAGTAATTCTGTAGGGATTTTAAACTTGACTGTCTCATGCTGGCATTTATTGCATCTGCCATGGCATCACTCTGTTATTCCTGAAGGCAACTGTAATGCTCCTTTACTGCAAGCTCATCATATTTATGGTTTCGTTGACTTCAGCATTCTTACTGGTTCCTTCTAATAAAAGCATTTAATCTCATAATGTGGCCAACATTGTAACAATCATTAAAACAAACTGCACAATTGTTTGAATCGGGCCAGTTTCATAATGGAGTGGAAATTAAAGGCTTCAGTTCCCTCAGTAAGAAAATTAATTTATTCTTCCATTGTTATAACTCACAAAACAATACATTATTGAGGAAAATACCCATTGTTAAAACAACACACAGAGCCCCTAAAATACATTTTGAAATGTTTCCTAATGTAAACAGTAATCAGAGAAAAAATAAAACCATTAGTATAAGACAAAATAGAAAATTACACATGATAAAACATAAAACATTCAGTTCCCCTGAAGGTCTCATTCATTTGTTTATGTGATACGCAAAGATGAGGAAGTTGATGGTTTGCTTTGGCCCAGTGATTTAGAAGAGGAAAAAACTTGAGGCAGCATCAAGAGGCTGTGCCATTGGAAAATCCGGTGGGGTTCATGGACTGCCAGCGCCACAGATCCGCACCTGAAGAGGAATAAGAAAAAATACCATCAAGGATATTGTGGGAAAATATTTCTTTCTCTCTCTCTTTTTCTCTGTTGTGCGCACACACGCACACACACACACACACACTACATTTAATTATTTATATATTCCTTATATCTAAGACAATCAAATGATTTTTACAATTTGATTATACTATATGTATTGTGTTGTCTTTTTATATACACATCTGATGTCTTATATGTTTTTTCTTTATCTCTCTCAACGAGAGACAAATTTAAATGATTGCCAGCATTAATGGACAATAATGTTTTTGAATCTTGAGTCTTGCAGGTTGGCTTACACATTCTTTCCAGGTCAAATTCGGCCTTCCAGGCCAGTTCAGCCTCGGCTAGACGGGGGTCAGCGTAACATGATGCTATGTCTCCTTCCCTGCGTGGGGCGACTTTGTACGCAATCTATGGAGAGGACAAATTATTCATATGATGAATAAATAAAATGAAAGGTAGGTTTGGGAGAGCTTCAGTGGGTCAGAGGCCGGCCACCTTCATAGTCGTTGTCAGCTTGGGCACCCACAAAATAACATAACATATTATGGTTACTTTAAGTCATTAAGGTGGACACAATACTATGACAATTTGCGTTGGCGAGGAAAGAGAACTTCTGTCACTCACCTCTCTCCCTGATGCCTTCTCCATGGCTTTCACCATCTGGAGCACAGAGTAGCCTCTCCCTGTTCCCAGGTTGTAAACCTATGACAATAGAGACAGTAATGCACATGACACATGCACACAATGCCAGAACTCCCATAAATACCTCAATCATGTGAACATCCAGTGAACTAGAAAATGAATAAAAATGTGTTACAAATGTGTTTTTGATTGCTCAAGCGTACCCTGCAGCCACAGTCGTCCTTCAGCTTCTTCAGAGCTGCTATGTGTCCTTTTGCCAGATCGACCACGTGGATATAATCCCGCACACCTAGCGAGACAAAGAAAGAAATATATGATGGTTTACTTGTTGTTAAGAGCACTGCTCCCCAAAATAATTAAATCTGAGCAATGCATTTAAAGGTCTTATCCATTACCTGTCCCATCAAGGGTGTCGTAGTCGTTCCCAAACACACTCAGGCACTTTCTTCTCCCAATGGCAACCTATGAGGGAGATTAATTACTCACAGCAGGTAACACACAGTGGATTACACATTGCATGTTCTTGTCTAAACATTCTTTTGACAGACAGTTCATGTACCTGGGCGACATATGGCAGAAGGTTGTTGGGGATACCCTGAGGGTCCTCTCCAATCAGGCCAGAGCAATGAGCTCCGATTGGGTTGAAATAACGCAGCAGCACTGCGTTCCAGTCCTGCTCACACAGAGGCAATCATGAGACATCACATATATACTGCGTATGTTTCTTTGCATCTCTGAATGCCCTTCCACACTCTCATCAATACCTTCTCCGCTTTACAGTGGTCCTTGATCATCTCCTCAATAAAAAACTTGGTCTTGCCATAGGGGTTGGTGCAGCCGCCCACTGGGTGCTGCTCGTCGATAGGGAGGCGCTGAGGGTCTCCGTACACCGTGGCTGAACTGCTGAAGACCAGATTGTGCACCCTGTGAGCCTGCATCACCTGAGACACATGCAGATGCAAACAAACACGGCACACGCATACGGTCAGCAGCCGATGAAACAGCAGTCTAAAGCACACACGCACAAAAGTCTGAGGAGTTAGTATAAATGCTGCAGACATGGTGAGCTCCACACAGTAAAGGTTACACGGTGTGCGGCGTTAGAATTAAATGAACACACACGGCCATGCACTCACCGAACAAAGATGAAGATTAGTGCAAATAACGATCAGCTCAGAGGGATGACCGGAACGAAAAGTGCAGATTTAATCAGCAGATGATAAACTGACCTCAAGCAGGTTCAAGGAGGCAGTGAGGTTGACTCTGTAGTAGCGTAACGACTGCTCCACCGACTCCCCAACGGCCTTCAGACCCGCAAAGTGCATCACTGCACAGAAAGAATGCTGAAACACAGGTAGGTATGAAGTGAGATGTGATGGGCATGACCCATGTGGAAAAACTTCCGATACAGTCTCTGACAGCATTGCCCATTTTCAGTGCGATGTATTTTCTGAGAATGTACGGTAGCCAGCGGGGACATTTTTTGTTTAAAAAGAAAAAAACAAACACAGTCACTTAAATCTAAGTATTGAATAATGTTACTGCCAAAAATGACTGTTGCTTCAATCAGACTGATTGTTTCATCTACCAAAGACAAGGTCTACTTATATGCATTCAATACCATTCATTTTAGAAAGTCAAGTGCTCTAACTCTCTGACCTTTTTGAAGAGTTTGTCCAAGCCAGGTTTGTCCAAAAGATCAAGTTCTTGAAACTCGATGCTGGTGTCCAGCAGCTTCTCTATCCGGCGTATGCTCTCTGGCACGTCCCCTTCTCCTCCATTCACCAAAGGAAGTAGCACGCACAGACACACACACACACACACACACACACACACACACACAAAGTGAGTATCACCACACTAAACAAACACTTGGAACAGCCAAGTTTGTGACGACGTATCAAGTCACGTATCAGCCTGTGTCTCCAGTCAGGGAGCTTACCTCTTACAGTGTTGCTGAAATTGTCGACCACGACGGGCTCGTAACCTGCTTCAATGAGCTCCACCACACAGTGACTCCCAATGTAGCCCCCTCCACCTGTGACCAGCACCTTCTCTGCCATTCTTGGACCTGGCAAACACAACACACAGTGTAGTACACGTAATCAACCCGTCTTTCACAATCCTATTGTGGTTATATGATCTCAGTTGCGACACTGTGATCGTTCATTATAACCTGAGAACACACTATTGAGAAACAGGAAATCCTATTGGTGTGAGCACCTATAAGCACACCTGAACTCTTCTGCCCACCTGACAGATGTGGGACCCGCCCACTACTGGCCACGTCAGTGTATTCAAGACTAAATACCTTTCATTGTTGAGAGCCATTAACATATTTTGAGGGTGTGTGCTTGAGTCTGTACAGTTTCTAAATGAACTGAAACCTACCAGTACATTGCATTATAAACGTTTTATGACTCATGTCCATTCAAAGTTATTGCCCTGAACGCAGCACGTGCCACTACTGAATGCTGAATGGGAATATAGTTTGCTACAGTATACACTCATTCAGGCTACGTCCTTTACACCAATTTTCCCTTAAACACCTGTTTAATACGTGTCTCGTGTATTCTTGGATTTCGACACAAGACTATACAATAAAAGACAAACTGATTCATAATGGTCTTGATCAGAAATTCCAGTTTGGAGAAGTAGGCTTCTCATCGCGCACTCACTGCATCTTTGGTAGTTTATAATCAAGACAAAACCAAAGCCCAACCCCTGGGACAAACTTCTGAGACAAACTGTCAAAATAAGACCACGTCGTACTGAATGACTGAGGGTGTCAGAGAAAAGACTTACCGAAACTCCCGGTACCCGCGTCAACAGTCAGATCAGGAGAAGCAGAGAGTTGGAGGACTGGATGAAGGTTTTTCTGTCAGTTCATCCAGCGAAGTTTCCCCTCTCTCCTTTAGACATTTCTTTACTTCCTGTGAACGTGGAACAGCGTCGAGTAAATGATTGACGCAAGACTTCCTGTGCGTCTTCTTTCATAATAAAAGCACCAACACTCCTAAAATCGCACCACACAACGTTTAATTTGCTTTAGCTCGAACTGCGAGCGCAGCAAACCGATTTTGAGTGATGTACATACCTTGTATGATAACTAGAACAACCGACAGACTCGCGTTAATCCTGTCATAACTCAAATGTCAGTGTTTAAGTTGAAGTACAGACGGATTCACTCTTTGCATTATCGCTGTTTTCATGTCGCCTGTGAAGTCTCCGCCGTAGTACGTGAGCGCCTCACATGCCGAGACGTCAGACAGCGCTCCAGTAAAGCCACGCCCCTGGTCGTTCAAACAGAGAGGTGAGTGTGCTGTGTGGACACCTTTGTGTAGTCTCACTCAGAGTTTACCGGAAGGCAAATGAAAAGTGCCACGTTACTGAACATGGCCATCCTGAGCTTTTACAGGCAGTAAAGCTTTATACAGTAAAATACATGATGTATTTACAATATGCTGGTGTATACCATCAGGTCCAATTCAGCCAGTTGATAGGAAGTGTGATCTTATTTGTGAAACATACAGCTAAAAAAACAAACAAACAAACAAACAAAAAAACTTACACTAAACTAAAGTCGGATCCAAATTGCAATTTTTATAAAATGTTATCGCTGTATCATTAAGCATTTCACTGCATGATGTAGAGAAATGTTGAGTAGGACATGGATGTGACAAATACAAACTTGAAACTATCATCAAATTTGAAAGATTGATGGAAAAAACAAACAAACAAACAAAGAGAATAATAAGCAAAATCCACCATTTCAGTTCCTAATCAGTGACGCTGCTGTGTAAAGTCCAAGGCTGACAATTTTCCTGACCTGACCCATAAACAGCATTTTAGCACTGCAACTTTCAGTGTGAATAATATTTACAAAAGCGGGTACACAGAAAGGAAGATCTTAGATGGAAATCATTAGCATTATTGGCTTAATTAGTTGATGGTGGAAAAAGGGATCCAGTATCAGTACTCCGAGACTGAGGTAATAATAGAGTTAATACAATGAAAGAAACACACACTGACACACAGACAAACATAGAGCTCAAAAACTTCATTAGTGAGTTGGAGAAAAAGTTACCTCTACCTGATTTTATCTTTAAATTATTTCCTTCCTCTCCCACACACAATACACACATCATCATGAAATCATCAGGAATTTCACGCTACTCCACCAGATGGAGAGCTACTGAAACAGAAATGCATTTTCTTTTATTTTCAGATCCTTGTATGTTAAAGAATACTTGTTGAATATACACTGGGATATTAATGTTCATATGAACAGTTGTTGGTTTCCCTTGCGATTCTATGATGTGCAGATTTTGCAGGATTCTTTGATATCCTGTGCCATTTCTGAAGCCTGTTTGCCATTCCTGCCCTGCCCAGAGACACTGGCACATGAAGAAAGGCAGCAGAATTGGGAGGAAAGAAAGATGAGACGCTGCTGGATACCTTAGAGATGAAGGGAGATGAGAGAAGTTTTGCCCACTTCATTCTCTGCAAATGTCGTCTCTTTGTTAGAAAGGACTTGGAGCTGATGAAGAAATCTCAAGAGGGGAAGCAAAATGGCAAAATAATCCAGCAGGGGTACATGGTAATAATAACGAAAAACCAATCTGACCGCTCTGAAGAGGACAGAGGAAAGGAGACAGGAGGAAACATTTCAAACTCAGAGGAGGAACAGCATGTGACTTTTTGACTGTCAGAGAACAGCAGACAACCAGGACTACATCAGGAATTTTTATTTCTGACTTTGTACACTGATGCAGGTCAGCAGCATGACTCAGCTTTGCCTGTGTGTCTGTATATTCAGTGTATGGCTCTACGCTTCCCTTGGGTTGCCACCCCAGCATCGTGGTTGGTTGCGGCTGTGGGAAGAAGGCGAGGGCTGTAGGGAGTGCATCCAGCGCCTCTGCCCCCCAGTCCCTGGCGAGTGCCCGGCAGGTCGGGTGCAGGACCACTGTGGATGCTGTGAACAGTGTGCTAATGTGGAGGGGCAGCAGTGTGACCCAGATGGAGCACAGAAGTTCTATGGCAATTGTGGAGAGGGCCTGATCTGTCAGAGGAAAATGCCAAAGGGGGGACACAAGGCAGCGCCGGAGCCTACATGTGTTTGTCAGGAAAAGGGTCCTGTATGCGGCTCAGATGGGTGGACCTACCAAAATGTTTGCCAGATGAGAGAGGCTGGCAGCCGCAGCAACACAACCATCAAACTCACTGGAAGAGGACCTTGCAACTCTGGTTACTGCTCTCCTTTATTACAGATAATCAGCCTAGGAACATTCATGTTTTGAAGCTTTCAGTGCTTGTGTATCGTTGTCTTGATAGGGAATATTTTTAGGGGTACTGGTATTGAACCTTGGGGTGCTCCTTTTCTTTTGCTGCAGCTCCCCGCATCGTTCAAGTTCCTAGAAACCTGTCCAACTACACCGGGAATGACATCGTGTTTAGCTGTGAGGCCTCCGCCTACCCTCTTCCAAACCTCAGCTGGAGGAAGACAGGAAGTGACAACTTCCTGCCAGGAGATGATCCTCACATCTCTGTCCAGGTTTGATATGAGCCTAGTTATTATGCATGATTGAAATTTGCATTAATAGTGTATGGTTTTGATTAAACTGTGTCGTTTTGTGTCAGTTCGTTTTTCTGGATTTTGTAGGGCTCTTGTCCAAGTTAGCTCAATAAATAGAGACGTTTAGGATTAAAGCAACATTCACATGATTTTACACATCAAATTCAGTTACTTCTTATCATGAGGAGTACTTCTAAGCCTGTGAAAACTGTATAACATCCTTTGTAGCTGTGAGTGAGCTTTCCAAAGTGAAAGAAACGCCCTCGTGATTTCATAAAAGACAATACTAAGTTGCATTATGGGAAATGTTGGATTCAGTGTTTTTAGAGCTGCACACAAGCAACTAAAAATCACTCAGTCAAGTCTGACCATTCTGTCTTTTGTGAGAACACCAACTTTGTAGAAGTGTAAAACTAAATCACTGGAGTGATTTCAGATGGTGGACATTATAGATGAGAATCACAAGGGATTCTGTGTTAGGAATGACTGAACAAGCATTCAAAAGGTAAAATAGAATCACACAAAGTGATTCCTCTTCAAAATTTGTTTTCACAACAGAGATGAAACAGGGGTAAACAAAAAGGAAATGAGTCTCCTTTTAAACACCCACACAGCAATGTGTTCTTGTGCCATCATTCACTTGTAGACAGTCACGCACTTGCTAATTGCTAAACTGGCAAAAAACAAAACAGTTCAAGATTGTATTCCTCAATGGACTATATCACGGAAGACAGGGTGTCAATACTGGTGCTAGTGTATCATCAATAATGTAATGATTTATGGTGCTAAATTGACTTCTCATACATCCTATACACATTTCTTACCTTATATGCTGAGGTTTAATCTAGCCTTTATTTTCAGTCTCGAGGCGGTCCCCAGCGCTTCACTGTCTCCACCTGGCTTCAGATACAGGGCCTCCACGTCTCTGACACAGGGATCTACTCTTGCATCTCCCACAATTCCTTTGGAGAAACATCTGCATCAGCACAGCTCATAGTGTTGACACAGGGTGAGTCTTTGGGCACCCGCTCATCTCAGTCAACAGCTGAAGTTGCAGAGCGACACTGTGTATTCTCACACAGAACGTTTCTTATCTGTTCTCCAGTGGAGACGGAAGGCCTTGCTGAGCAGAAAACGGAGCGCTTTGATCATCTGGAAGACGGCAGTGATGGACAGCTGGCATCTGGAGATTAGCTTGGATTCATTTAAGTCAGTTTATAAGACCAGACAACAAGGAAGGAAAAATATGTTTATACTAACATAAGGGATCAGCTTACATTTTTTACACTGCAACAGTTGTAAACTCTTCATTATAATTAAACATTATATGCTTTTAATTACCTTCTTACTGTATCATGGCACACAGATAAATCACTCTTGTTAATGACTAAATTTGTATAATCATATTAACTGAATCATAACAATAACTCCTTGGACATTGGTATATTCCTCCTCTTGGCCATGGCTGCTAATTGCAAACTATAAAGCCATCAAAAGAGCAATAACAAGGGAAGCTGTTGACTGATCTTTACAACAGTTCATTGAAATAAACGCCACAAATTATAATTAGAAACACACACACACGAGTCACCCCTAAAGTAAAGAGATCAAGCCCACCCTCCTGCTCTCATCACTCCATCCAGAAAACACAGACTACTGTACATTTGTTCACTGACTGATGGATGGAGCAGAGGAGGGTGTGACCATCCGCAGGGTCCCCGTCTGATTCTCTTCATCTCTCTCCACCTGAGTGCCAGTTAATCCTCCCCTCATCCCCCGACTCCCAGCTGGATACACCAGCTCCTTCTGAATGGCAAGCTGCATTAACAGCGAGGAACTTTCCCCTGCTGTCTGTTAGTCAAAGCTGATTGGAGATTACGGGCCTGCGGCGAAAAACACAGCCCTCCATCTCATCCCAAATCACTTTCCACCCCTTTCTCTCCCTTATCTCTCCTTCTTCTCTTCATTTCTTTATCTTCTTAATCCCGGCCCTCCTCCTTTTTCAATGTCATCAACTTTCGCTCGCCACTACACTCTTTGCCCCTATTCAGTGTTCCTTTTTTGACAGCTGAACGACAAGAAAGATGAAGAGGAGGAAGAAGGGGAGAGAGAGAGAGAGAGAGAGAGAGAGAGAGAGAGAGAGAGAGAGAGAGAGAGAGAGAGAGAGAGAGAGAGAGAGAGAGAGAGAGAAAAGCTTCCCCCTCCTGAGTGGAGCCAGAATGATGTCATGGGGGCATTTGTCCTCCTGGTGTGGAGGCTTCCCTTCCCCTGCTAATTACCTTGTACAAACTCGAATCTGATATGGCGGATATGAGGCCCAAATACAATTATTGTGGGCTAACAAAGAGATATTGAGATTCAGGGAATGAGGGAGAGACTGCGAGTGAGATAGAAGGAAAGGCACACGCACTGCCATGCACGCACACACACACACACACACACATGCAGCAACCATACGCGCGCGCACACACGCTCACATACCCACCCACACACACACAAACACAGTCACTTGTCCTTCCCCTCCATTCCCTCAGATAGGCTAATGTTATTACTGGGGTAATTATCCTCATTAGTGCCAGCAGCTGTAGAGAGCCCATTGCTTGCTGTTCTAACTCCATTCCGAACCTTTCTGTCTTCACTTCCCTCTTTGTGTTCCCTAGATCTCATTTAGAGACTTTGTCTCCATCCTTTGCATGCTAAGTGGATGCTGTTGTAAAAATAGCGCCCCATCAAATATCTAATAAGCCAGAGTTGCCCCTGTTTCAAACCGAGAGTCCATTTGTGGATGAAGGCTATATTGCTCCACAGAAAGCTACATTAGAACGGTGAAAAGTGAGCAAAACTAGGAGGACAGTTAGAAAATGGTTCAAGTGCACAATATCTATGAAATAGTCAAATTAACAACAGATAAGTTGTTATTTTGTTGCGAATTATGACTATCTGTTTTTCTTTCTTCCATATTCTGGCATTATGAGTGAAACTACTGAGCACAAGATGGCACTGTTTGGTCAAATAGCCACTGCTCTCCAGTGACTGCGCTTTCACTTTGACAGCTACATCTTTGAACGCCGCACTCTCATTTCTCTTATTTACATCCCTCACAAAAAAAGCTAATCTCCACAAAAGAAAATGAGCTGTCATTGTGCTCCCTTGCTTGGGATGAGGAGTTGAGGATAATGGTGTTTGCATAACTGAAGGCATTGCCCATTTATTTGCTTCATGTTTATATGAAAGCATCCTGAAGACGACTCCCTACATGCTCTCTAACTTAATGCCCTCTCTGCATCTTTACACACAAATTATGAGATCAAGAGCTGAAACAGGGCAGCTTTACACACAGTATCCCCTCCGCTCTGTGAGATTGCCTTTTGTTTTATTGCCAGGGGCTGCTGCGGACAGTAGGTAACCTGTATGCAGCTAAGCCCCACATCAGGCGCTAAATGTCATGCATAGCCTGTTTTTATTGGCTGATATAGCCTGTTGTGCCCTTCTCCTTTTCCTGGAAGCCATTGTTAAAGAGCTGGTTGTTAATGCTGCTGGCCAGATGGGCTCCTTCTCCCCGCAGCTCTGACTGAGGGTGTTTACCATGCACTGGGCTGTGGATAACAGGTGAGACTGCTGCTGGCTTGTCAACCAATCCGAGAGCAGCAGATGTCTGGCCTCTGCCTGTAAACCTTTATTTGGCATTTGGAGCCTTGTGGGAGTGGGTTTGATAATAAATTAATCAAGGTGAATTCTAGTTTATATGTTTTTTTTTTCTTTCTTTCTTTTTTTTTTTTTTACACAAAGCTTTAATATGAATTGTCCCCACACATATCCTCTCAATACCCACTACTGTCAAACCTCCCTGAACCCCACATACAGAATGTCTTTTTAGTTAAATAAAGCCTCTTTTTTGTGTATCTAAAAATTCAAATGCCAAACTGCCCAGCTATTCAATGTTCCCTTCATAAAGTTCAGCCATCATTTCCCTCGTCCCTTGTGTGACAAAATGTTTCCAGCATTAGTTGGGCAAACACTGAAAATTCCTTTCCTTTTCAAATGCAGGCCAGCTTGCATTACTGCAATTATCATGGCAACAGCAGAGGTAAGGCCAGGCCTGGGATTGTTGAGGTCTTTTAAAGCTTTGAATCAATCTGCCTTAATGGATGACCCAGACTCTAGCATGCATGTATGGATTAGTTTGACTGGAGCACCTGTCCCTGTTCTGTCAACAACAGATCAGGTTACTGCCTACACATCCACCTGGCTGACACAACTTCCTGTGATTGACAATATGCCGGCCTTTAGTCACTGCACACCCTCACAATAGTGATGCTGCATGTAGAATTCATGACAGGCTTTATTTGGTATGATTTAAATATAATAAATAAAAATAATAATAATAACTATATATTGTAACAGCCCTTGTTGTGAAGAAATCCACCATTACACATCATATTTCCACATAATTCCACATATAACCAATCTTCTAATTTTAAGATCTGGCCTGAAGGAAGCCTCGAAGGTTGATCATGGAGTTAAGCTGCCCGAGCAGCCCACTGATGCGAGGCTGAGTCCAGGCTTAACATCCTTCCAAGGACAGCCTGCACACCGAACCGGGTAGTGTACTCTCTCTGAACTTTGCTCCTGAGTATTGAGATTTAAAGATTACATTATTTTCTAACTATAAGCCATTACCCTCTGATTTCCAGTCAGATATCGTTTATTATTCATAACTGAAGTCGTGTGATTTTTAGAGGAGAACTGGGAAATTAGAGCAGCTGACAGGAAATCAAGCACATCTTCTTCACACTAGACAAGTTTTGATTCTCCTAATCAGGGCCGACATCTCCTCTGAGTTTCCCCGGAGCACAATACGGGGGGAATCCCCTCAGATTCATGCTATCTTCATTCAGAATTAAAAAGTAAAGGAAGCTGATCAGAGCATCCAGCCAACTCCATTGTACGCTCATGTGTAACCATTAACTGATGTTCAAACAAACGTGCGCCTCCTGGAGCTAAACCTCTGATGCAAAGCTCCATTTGAGATATTAGCATCATTCATATTTCAGTCAGGATTATCTACTCATTTCAACCAGCTGGCATTTAGCCACTCTATATGGCACAGCCACTCTGTATTCACTGTTATGTCCATTATCCCCTGATGATGAAACGATTAGTTAGCGACCGTTATGCTAACCACAAAGCTGGACGGGTGATGGATGGGCTAAGTGATAGACTCAGGCGGTTCGTTGGGGGGCTTTGTCCTGGATCTCTGACACCTTCTATCTTGTGATCAATGCAACTCCCCCATTTCCTCCATCCAACACCCCAGTTACCCCCACCAGCTGCCTCTGACCCCTCTTCAGAGCCCTGCCTCTGCTTGCCATGTGCTGGGTGTCAAAGGGTTCCCACCTATCGCTCATCAGAATGGAACCCCACCAACTCCTGCCCCACACACTAAATCACAATCAATCGCTTGGGAGACAGAGATGGATTGGGACATCCACGACCCTGTACCTTTCATGGAGGCCCCCACCCATCCAAAGGGCTGCTGTCACTGACAAATAATGGAGGAGATTCTAGGAGGAGTGAGCAGGTCAAGTCTGCCGCCCCTTGGAAGGAAGTTATCACAATGCGATGGAGGAAAATTCTTTTCTCTTTAGGAACAACAGTCACAATGTCTAACAGCATGTCTGACAGACGGACGCGTGGTAGAGAAAGGTTTGCTTTAATGCAAAAAAAAGGGAAAAAAAAGTACAATTTGCCTTATGGAGCATCTCTGTGTTGTCTTCTGCCGCTCATCAAACGTTTAGAGTGATCCGTCCCATAAATGAAACCTCTTGCCACAAAATAGATCTGTCCAGAAAATAGAACTTCTTATGTTTATGGTCGACTGGAATGGAGAGCCATTTCGCAGAGCTTTGCCAAGGCTTTGTGATAATCTAATTTTGGCTAACCCAAGATGACAGCACTCTTTTTTTATTAGGACATCTCTGCACTTCAACCAGTCTGCTTCTTTAGCATGAGCGTTTCAATTTTAGCTACGTGCATGAATCAGATGATGGCCGACGTGTCAGCTAGATGTCCATCAAATATCATTCCGTAGCAAACTAACTGTCGGCTAGCCAACCCTATAATGTTAACCGTCAACTGAAGCTCCTTTTGACATTAACTTAAATAAACCAGGTGGGTCACCATGCAGTTTAAAACAGAAAGTGTAGTCAATTAGAAACAGCTCTGTGATGAATGCCTTCTCTCAGTTTTTATGAAATCTATTTTAATAAAAAAAAAGTAGCCTAGCTAAGCTCAGCTAGATGTCACTTTCCATAAATCTTGACCCAGTTATTTAAGATAATCCACAGACCTTGTTGTAAGCCATTTCATGAGAGACCTGTCGTATTTCTAGACCACATTGTGTTAACGCTCAGAAGGAAGTGTGCGTCTACCAACGGACGAGAGGCTTGTGCTTGTCAACGTGTGATATGTAATCATCGCACTCTTTTCGGTGTAAAATTAAATAACCTCTCGTCCATGTACTCTTGCAGTTGCACGCTTCTTTCTGCACAGTGATACAGATGGAAAATGTTTCCCACATGAAACTCACAAGAAGGTTTGTTGATTATTTTGAGTAACTAGGTCATAATTTCTGCAAAAAACACAATGGTGTTGAGTTTTTCAAATGTAGTTTCTTTTATCCTTACTTTCTTTTTTTCTTTCTTTGTGGGGAAACTGTTTAAGAATTAAATTATAATTCATATTTAACCTCAGTGAACTAGGGCTATTTGCTAAGTGTTTAGGGATGCCATAAGACCCATAATATAGGCCCTACATATTCAGTATGGAGCCACTTGGAGACACAGGAGGAAAAAACATCTGTTACACCCTGATACATGTATAGTGACCTTCTGCACATTTGATTGTATTTATTTATGCACTATACGCTGTCTTACTTCCAACGCCTTACTGCTTTCCTTCTTTCTCCGCTCTCGAAATGATACATTCTTGACATTGTGCCTCACATCATCATGTGTATTTGAAGAGTTGCTGTCTAGTGCTTCCTGATTTACTTCACAACAGTCTAAGTGATTGCATCATTCACATGAGCATTGACAACAAATATCATTCAGACATGTAAAAGTCTCCACGATGCCATAACACGATGATTGGGAGTGAAAGATCTTATTCTGCATTCACTGCAAAGGGCTCAAGGAGGATCATTCACATGTAGATGTGTCCTTCTGGAAGTGCCTCAGCTATACAATTTCCATTTAGATAAGGTGTATACACAAATAAAGAAAGGACATTGGGTTCTTCATTTGATTAACTAATCATAGTCTTTGTAATTCCACTCGGAGACCTTGAAGGGCAGTACCGGGCTGTGCGCCCTGATTAGACTATGCATGATTGCTGCTGCTGTGGCACAAATCAGTTCAAGTAACTCCATACACTACACAGTGGCTGTGATTAAACAGACGACTGAGACGTGGAGAGTTCTGTCTGTTTAATCCTTATTCCCATTGTCTAAATAGATAGCCGCAGTATAGTCCCTGATCAACAATAACTGAACACCGCAAGAATTGGAGCGAGAGGTGATTAGGGTCTTTAAAGCTCCCTGGAGTATGGATGCAGGTTGTTTGTGATTAGCCCGAATTTAAACGGACATTTTGTTCTTAATGCCTTTTGCTGGAGCAGGGAATTCATTATCTGATTCTTAAGCCGAGAGAGGGGAAAAAAAAAAAAAAAGATACACACACAGCCCCAGGACAGAGGTAATATCTTTGAGTAAGCACGGGGGAATCTACATTTGTGGCACAAAACAAGTGAGGAAGCTTCCGGTTCGCACCATGTTGACAACCCAAACAAAACACTCCTCAACCTCACGACTCAAGCGTCGAAGTGCTTTAACCCTCTTCCCACTTCTGTGGCAGCCCTCTTCATGCCATGCAGTGGTGTCTGTGTATCATCTGAGGGCTGTATAGAAACTCTACAGCTCCTCTCCATGACTGATCTCTTTTGATAGAGCTCATTATGCAAACTGCTCCCAACTCCCACCGCATAATTAGTGCTTAATTAATTTGAGTGAAATCTTTCATCTGTCTATGTCCGGCCAGCTCCTTCCTTCCATTTACAACATGATATTAATTTCAGAGGGGGGGGAATGGTAGCCCAGCTGATGAAAAGGCTGATATAATTAATCAAGTACTGTATCTTTTTCCTTCATTTTTTGCAGGAATAATAATAAGTGTGATGAGCAGAGTCTGATTAACCCCATTATGCTCCCTAATTAGGGTGATCATTTAATAATCAAGCAAGCAGCACAATTACAAATGAATGCAAATTATGCCATTTAATGAAGAGTGTGTAAATTCTACGAATCCTTAGTTTGGAAAATATGGCATTCCAAAGTAAAAGGTCAACAAAAGGTTTTTCTCTCAATGTACATATGTTAACGATGTACTTAGATACTTGACACGCGCATTTTTCATATTTTTCTCTGACTCTGACTGATCCCTGTGGAAAACAGCCATCAGCAGGCAGACATGAATGAGCATAAAACAGGTTTGCCACACGCTGAAGGGACTCCACAGTAATCTCTCGACATTTAACAAATAGTTCAACATTTTGGGAAGCATGCTTAGTCCCCTTCTTGCTGAGAGTTAAATGAGCAAAACGATAGGACTCTCCTGTCTGTGTGGTAAATATTTAGCCTAGCTGGAGCCAGCAGCTGGTTAGCTTAGCTTAGCATATATACTGGAAGCAGGGGAAAACAGCTAGCCTACCTCTGTAAACACAACCACACTTTCCTTTCACTAAAAACTAGCTAATTAAGACATAACATTTAGTTGTTTAATTTTTAGAGGTGCTGGTAGGGGTATATTTCTTAGCTTTGGACAGAGCCAGCTATTGGTTCCAGTCTTTGTGCTAAGCTAAAGCTAAGTTCCTGCAATAGCTACAGACATGAATGTAATGCCTTAAAGGTGCACTATGTAAGGATTCTAGTTGAAAACATTCAAAACTAAACTAAATTATAGACCCAATGTTTAGAATAACAGTTTTGACCTAAAGGTACCTACATATTGTGCTGCACAGGTATCTACTGATATCTACTCTAGTCCCATACGGCTCTAAAGCTCCTTTGCTAGCAGTGTGAAGACAAACACTGTCACGGTGCTTCGAGCTCCCAGTCTGGACTGCTAGCTGCACAGCTAACTGAGATAACAAGCTTACATTAGCTACAATTAGCAGAAGTTAGCTGTTATTCTGGTGATATGCTGCCCTTTATCTGTTTTAAGCAGGACTTCAATAGGACTCCTTAGTCCTTCTTAGTCAATACGTTATAAGGGCCTAATAAGATGCTTATTAATAATACTGTGTCTTAATAAGACTATGTAAGTGTTGATAATAGCATCATATATGTTTATGCACGTTTACTTTGACTCTTTTTGCACCTACCAGATTTCAGGCGAGCACAGTGCCTTATCAAGATTATAAATAACCCTTAATACCTATTCACTGGCACTCATTAGAGGACAAAAACATAAGGTGTTACCAAATGAAGAACTATCATTTTCATTTTCAAACCAAAATAAAACATTAGTAACATTTGAAAATTCAAGAAAATATCAAGAATGTAGAATGCGTGTGCAAATCTTTGGCTGTCATTTCAAAGCAAGAATAAAACTGTGCATGTTCATTTCGTTTGCTCTCATCACTCAGGCACTTAAAGCCACTGATAAATAGGCATTAACTTTTATTTCCCAGTGGCCCTGTGCATGCTTTATAGAGCCCTGGGCACTAAAAGGCAGCTGCCACTGTAAACCCGAGCTCAGAAATTCAGTACCATGGACAGCAACCAGTCTTCCCTGGAGAGATAACTTCTATGGACCTTCCACATTTAGAGCTATTGTTTAACATACAACACTGTGAGCATTAATTCAAGAAATGGGACAGTTATGTAGTTAACGGAGATTTCTAGATGAGTCTTAATGCATTAATAAGTGAGATAAGCTGACTAACAGTTCAGGGCTATGAAGGAGCAACCAATGTGTAGCTCCATGTGTCAATAGATAAAGGATATGGCCCATTAGGTCTGCCAGAGGCCATCTATCATGCTCCTAGATGATACAGCTGCTGTCTACACTCTCATCAAGATAATGGTGACCTCATATATGGAGTCTATGAGCAATGGCCTTGATTTCATTTTTCTTACATGGAGTCATTATCAATATCATTACAATCTGCAGTCGGCCGGGGAGCCACAGAGAGTGGACCGTTTTTGTTGTGTACTTGCATGAGGCATGCATTACCTGCTAAGCTTAATGCCTGTCAGTAAGCTGGCTTCTCGTGCTGCAGCGTGTGTGCCTCCTCCACTTCTTTGTATCTGCGAGATGTGTACGTGTGTGTATGTGTGTGTGTGTGTGTGTGTGTGTGTGTCTACATGAATGTACCTCAATTTACTCCTCTTCACCCCCATAGTGCAGCTGTGCCTCAGAGGACTCTTGTGAAGTAATTGAATGAGCCGGGGCAGAGGGAAACCTGTGGCAGCGAATGTGGAGCCCGCTGGCCTTATTATCTGTAATACGGCAGGCGCTCTGCCTGCACTTTCTCATCCGCTCATGAATACAGAAATGAATGTGGCGTACGTCAGAGGTGAACGCAGAGGGGGGAACGGGGCCAGAGCTGTTTTAATCAGCTCCCAGATAGAACAATCACTTTATCCACCTCCAGAGCTCAGAGGTGAATTAGTGTTTAACATTCCAGGGCATGCTTTCTGACAGGGGACTCCACCTCAAACAGCCAATGGACTGCAGAGATTATTGAGAGACACTCTGATGTTTTTGATGAGTAAATTAGAGCTAAACATGCCCCTGGGACTGCAAGCGAGTGATATGCAGGAAGACCTCGTTTTTTAATAAGAGGCTCTGTATGAGGAAAAGAAAAGAAAGCTGGTGTTGTCCCTTTGAAGCCCTTTGTTCATACGTCTGTAGACACACATTAGATATCACCAAACAAAGCATCTAAGGGTTTTCCCTCATACTTACTTTAAAGTGGATATAAAATAATCCCACTCTAAAGATGCACTGTGGGATAAAATATATATAATAGTCAAAGAACCTTTTCAGAAATAACCTGAAAGCCCACAAACATCTGTCCTTGTCCTCAAAGAGTCATCAGCATCACTGTCAAAAGTACAGATGACATCAGGGACATTCCACGTCAACACCGAGGTCCATTAGTATTAAGCTTAGAGCCGTACCACTTTGCAGCGCTTTTCACAGTAGCCTGGTCTCGTGGGCATCCTTCTAAAGTACACTTTAAAGTCTAGACAGTGACCTCCGTGTTGCTCTCATGGCCAAACAGGCAATTTCCTCATTGATCTTCTGGATACTACAGTCTGACTTTTTCCCCAGAAACCCCTCACTATAGTCACTCTTTACAAGTGCAGGTTGACTTGCTGTTTCTAAGTGACATGCTGGCTTCCCTGAGATTGCCTACAGATGGTTCTCCAGTTCTTCAATGAGAAATCAGTCACTGGGAATCAACAGGTACAATTATTATTTCAATAAAGAGCAGAAAACGCCTTGATTCCATAAACTCTCATCAGGGTAGAGTCCTGTAACTGCACTGAAACTTCTCCTTTCTTTGGAAATGACAGGGAAATGTATTTAAACATAATTTTCCATGTATGTACATTAAAGCAAATGTATCAGGACATCCTGCTGGCTGTGTAAACTGGTCAAAGCCAATTAACATGTTCATTAGTAACAACCCTTGTCCTAAAAACAGCAAAATCTAGCATCAGAGGCGGTTTGTTCATAAAAAAAAACAGCATCAACAACAACAACAGGTATATTATAGTTAAAGGTGCACTATGTAGTTTTGGGGAAGACATTTTTATCAGAAGACAAAGATCTACATTGACTGATTTGTTTTATGCCTCAACACACAAAATAATAAAAAAGCCTCGTTTTCATGACTTGATAAACTGAATAAACAAACTCATCAAAATTTCAGATCTGTTGGACTTTGTTTATATTTGGCGGACCCTGCCAGTGTACTAGGCACCTTCCTTTCCTCTGAGAACAACTTATCCATTCAGCTATGGAAACAATAAAGTGTGGATTTCTTCACCAAAACTACATAATATCCCTTTAACCACAGTGGAGAAAACTAAGTAATATGAGCACATGCATATTAATTCAGAAATAAGTGTATACACATTTATAAACAGATAGAAAACAATTGATGAATAAGGAAGGACTGAACTGTATATAAATACATATATAAATATATGTATATAAATATACATATATGAATGGAACTATATTTAAAAAACAATCACTTCATTAAACTCTGGCACTTTTGTTCTACCACGTCATTGTTCTCTTGGCGGTGACTGCCTGCTCTCAGTTTCGGGGACAAAGGCTAAAGCCGAGGCTGTGCTGTGTCCACCGCCAGCCTGATTAAATCTGGGTCCCTCGCTGGCTCTCTCCATGGTGCTGAAAGAGCCCTCTATCAGATTACAAGCAGCCAGAATAGGACCTCAGCTAATCCATTACAATAATTGATTGACAATGCATTGAAGGTGGCCATGTTGTGGGCACCAATTACAGTCATGTCCTATTGCACTTTCAAATTGGCTTGGGTTTAGGGGAAGCACACAGAGCCAATCATTCATGTGGGGAGTACAGGTTTTCTGTACATGCGTAGTGAGAATAAGGGTAATCTAATCTCTGTTAAAACAACCACGCTGGTCCGCGGCTCCCTTGGCATCTCAGTAAATGTTTGACAAGAAGCATCATGGTGAGATGCCTGCGAACAGATTTGAGTGCGGCGCTTTGGGCACTGGAGGTAAACTGTCTGTCGGTTCTCAGCATTAATTCTTCATCCTGTAGGTGGTGCAATGAAGTAAGAACTAAGCTTGAGGGCCAGAAGCTCATAAATGTGTTCATTCTCAACTCAAACTTTAAGATTAACAGTTGAGTCATGAACAGTCCGGCCTACAACAGCCGGAGTTCATTACAGAGCGGCGCTATGAAGTTTTGGAGAAGAAATTAAAACTCTATGTCTCAAATTTTAACATTTACACCACTAATAAGGTAATAATACAAACTCAGATTTTTTTTTCTCCATGACATCATGAACAAGCTGTTCTCAGAAGAAAAAAACTTCCCCAGATACTGTTTGAATCTAGAAAGGTGGCAGGGTCCGCCAAATATAGTCAAAGTAAAACAGGAGGAAATTGTGTTGTGCTGTAAATTCAGTTTGTTTCATGACAAAACAAAACAAGTTTGTTTTCAGCGGTTTGTATAGGCATGAACAGTCTCTTCTGATCAAAATTGCTTCCGCAAAGCACCTTTAAAGTGACTATCTGCAAATAAAAACATAGAAATAACATAATTAAGCCCTATTGTCAAGAAACAGGATTCGAAAAACATTTTTAAAAACGTGACTCATTCATACATTTTCAGCTTTCATCTTACATTCTGAGTAACTGCATTGACAGCGTCGCCTAAACGCAAGAGTTAAAAAGAGAGCAGCATTTAAAGTCCTATAGCATGTGCCGGGGCTGAGCAGGGTGTAGCTGCGCCGGCTGCAGCTGTATGCTAATTAGGCGCCTATGCTTCCCGTCCGCCAGGGCAGCACGCGCCGCTGATCAAACACGCGCATGCGTCGGCGCAGCCACGGAGCCGAGCACGCCGGCCCACGCGCCCCACAGACACGATCACGGGGGGAAAAAAGAGGAACTCGTTAAAATGCCATCAAAGCGTGTCGTCCCAACAAACCACGACTAATAGTCAACAAGTAACAGGGCCGGGGCGAGTTTTCACAACAGCTGTCGTTTAGACCCGCACTTAAGCGCGTCACCAACGAGGATTAGGTGACGTTCAGGGTCCCAAACTTTACAGGAGGAGTGTGATTATCTGTGAACGCTAAAAATCTGAGTCACTGAATAAAAGTGTGGAAAAGTTTCAGCCTATTTATCAACATCCTTTTAACGAATCTGTTTAAAAGTTTCATCACAGGTGTCATTTGACCCGAAGATAACGGTGTGCTCTCAGGCAGGTGAGAAGGAACGGTGACACAGGGGCCTATTGAAAGGGAAGGCGCAGGCCTGCGGCTCAGCGCCGATTGTGTAATTATTTGACTTGGTCATACTGCAGCTTTATGCAAATGAGAGGGACAATGTACGACGATGGAGATTAATTCCTCCCTGGTCTGCCGACTGAAAGGAAGAAGAATGCGCTCTCTGCCAAGTGGCGCACTGCAGCCTACATTTAGCCATTAAAACGGAAAAAGGGGACACACACACAAAAAATATATGAAGTATGCGCGAAAAACCATAGGGGAGCTGAGGAAGAATATAGGCCACGTGAATTAGTCGTAAAAAGTTGTTTTTGTTATGCAGATAGGAGGCTTTAAATTATTTGTTTTTCTTTTCGTTTAATAAATTATGAATGTATAACGAATGGTGCGACATACTTTACCTGTTTAAAAACTTTAAAGTTGAAGCTTTCACGCTCCTTCAAGCAGAAAAGGCCACAAAAGCTACAATTGCCATCCTGAGGACAGCACATATCTGTACAAACAACACTTCCAGACTGTCTCCAGTAACAGCAGCAGCTTCTCTGGATATCTGTGCAGCGTCTCTCTCTCTCTCTCTCTCTCTCTCTCTTTTTTTCTCTACACCACAAGCCTCGGCTGCGGCCTTCTTTGTCTGGAGCACTGATTCCGCCCAGCACGCGTCTAGCTGTGGGCCAGATTGGCCGTGAGTCCCGTTTCACAGTTAAGAGGTCAATTTGCCTTTCAAACGAAAAAAAAAAAAAAAAAAGAAAGAAAGAAAAAAAAAACACAGGGATATCCAAGCACGGGCAGACGTGGCTATTGTGCACAAAGACCAGAGGGCCTTCTTATTACTTATGTATGCAGCGAGATGTCTGATTTATATGTCGAGTTAAACTACCGAGACAGACACGTGCCCTAAAATAAAGAAACGCTCCCTCTGTGGTGTTTATTTAGGACATAATAAAATAAAGGTCTGTGTAAAAAAAAAAGCGCCTTATTTGGTTTATTGGGGGGTTTAAGTAACGTGCGTAAAGGTCGTGCGTAAAAGAGGCTGGAGCATGGACAAAGAAAATAAATGAACCCTGTGGAGAGAAACCAAAATAATAACCTGATCGCTGAATTGAAGGAGTCTTTTTGAAAAAACAAAACAAAACAAAAAAAATTGTGTCACGGCAGAAATGGAAAGTCGAAGAGCTCTTCGGGCTGGATTTAACCAAGCTCGTCTCAACCTCCGTCTCAATTCTAAATTGTGATGATTGTGGCAGTGATGGACATTTCCTTTTGGCAGCTCCGGGGCCCCCCAAAGGAGAGCCCACAAAGCCGTGGCACGTGTGCAGTTGTATAGGGGCCCATCAGACCGTAAAAAGAGGAGGGTCCCGGCGTGTGCCTCTGTCGGGGAGGGGCTGAGCGCACACATTAATGTAATAAACCGCCAGTACATCTGCTAAGCTATCTGCACATCCTCCAACGAAATCCACCAAGCCCGGGCTCTGAGCCCTCCCACAATCAAATCCACTGGGATCTTGGTTGCATCCGATTGGTCGGGGATGCTGCAACTGGGGGGGGGCGAGAACAATAGCATCATTCCGGCATAAAAAGAGTGGAGCTATGCCTTGGAGACGAAAACATTTCAGCAACAGAAGGATCGATATACTGGGGAGATAAAGTCCCACAAGCTTCTAGTGTTGCCATATTTTTAACAAACCTGGATACTCGAGACTTCGCCCGCCTCCCCGAAGTGCCTTTCCGCTGTTACTCGCCAAGATGCCCAAAGGATTCCTGGTAAAAAGAAACAAGAAATCTGCACATGTTTCCTACAGGACTCGGTCTGACGATGATGACCTCCACGAGCCGCCCACCCCAGCTGCCTTTCCGTATCAGGCGGACCCCTCCCCGCCGCTGTCCGTGGCGTCCAGTCCGGACCGCGCCGCAGCGTCGCCGGATTTCAGAGCAGCTGAGGCGCCGGTGCCAAGACTGGAGAAGCCGGCGCAGTTCGGCAACCCAGAGGCGGTGTGCCAAGCCCTCTACAGCCCCACCCGGCCCATCAGCAAGGAGCACGACAGGGAATATTTCGAGAGAAGTTTCAATTTAGGCTCGCCCATTTCTGCCGAGTCATTCCCGACACCTGCCTCCCTCTCCGGCCTGGACCATCTCATGTACGCCCCGGTCGACCTGAAAATCGGCACCAGCAACAGCAGCCGCAGCGGCACCACCACCAGCAGCCTCCCGGCACCGAGCAACCGGGCCGGTACCAAAAGACCCGCAGCTGACGGCGCAGAGCGCAAGCCCAAACCCGCCTCCAAGAAACCCAAAGCCATTAGAAAACTCAACTTCGAGGACGAGGTGACGACTTCTCCCGTGCTCGGTCTCAAAATCAAAGAGGGGCCGGTGGAGATGAAGCCGCGGGCCCAGTCCGCTGGAGGGAACAAGCCTTTGGGGGAGTTTGTGTGTCAGCTGTGCAAGGAGGCGTACGCGGATCCCTTCTCCCTGGCTCAGCACAAGTGCTCCCGCATCGTCAGGGTCGAGTACCGGTGTCCCGAGTGCGACAAGATGTTCAGCTGCCCCGCCAACCTCGCCTCTCACCGCCGCTGGCACAAGCCGCGGACCACCGGCGTACCCGCGATGTCACCGGCGCCGGGCATCAAACCCGAAATGGCCAAAATGCCACCCCTGGGTGTCAAGTCGGTGTCCGACGAAGCCAAAGACATGAGTGACAGAGACACCCCGAGTCCAGGTCTGTCCGAGTCGGGCTCTGAAGATGGCTCATACGACTGCCAGTTCTGCGGGAAGAGGTTCAAGCGGCAGGCATACCTAAGAAAACACATCATGGGACACCAGGCCTTGCAAAAGAAGGTGCTGGAGGAGCACGGGTTTCAAACCAGCGACCGCGCCGCAGAGCGAGCTCCGGTCTCATCCTCTTCAGCACCACTACCACCACCACCATCCTCATCATCATCATCATCATCATCATCATCAACAACATCATCATCATCCTCATCCTCATCCTCATCCTCAGAGGAAGCCTCAAACCAAAGCCCTCTCAATCTGAGCCCGGTGGACTGCCTGCTGTGCCCGGTGTGCGGGGAGAGTTTCACCAGCAGGGCCGGCCAGGAGAGACACCTGCGCCTCATGCACTCCTCCCAGATCTACCCGTGCAAATACTGCCCCGCCACCCTGTACAGCTCGCCGGGGCTCACCAGGCACATAAACAAGTGCCACCCCTCGGAGAACAGGCAGGTGATCCTGCTCCAGATGCCCGTGCGCCCCGCCTGCTGAAAGACAACGCAAAACTCGTGCCTTTAAAGAAAAAAAAAAGAAGAAGAAAAGAAAGAACGAAAGAAAAGAAGAGAGAAACAAAAAGAAGTGGCTTTGGGGTAAAAAAACAAAAACAAACAAAAAACAAACAAACAAAAAAACAAACAAAACAAAATAAAAAAAAAGTTGTCATGCTCACTGCCATAACTTTAGGCCAATGAAAGGCAGGGCGGTTTGATGTTTCAGTGGTGTTTAATGAGGTGTCTTTTCCATGCCAATCAGTGATTGTTGAATGCTTCTCTCTATATTTGAATTGCATATAGGCCTATTTTGAGATTTTCTCGTCTCAAACTAGTTTATCAAGTTGAAAAAAAAAAGAAAAAGAAATACAAAGCGTTAGTTTGACTGTTAAAGGGTATTTTTCTAGCACAGCACACGTGTTCAATGATAGCTTCTAGACCTAAGAAATGTCTTAAAGATTCTCAGAAATCCTTTTCTCCGATCAGAGCCTCCTTTTTTTTCCCAATTCACCGACCGTGATTGCTCTATCACTGTAGCTTTACGCTAGTTTGTGAATGACAGGAACTTATCAACTTTGTATTGGCAGGGGGAGAAGAAGAAAAAAAGAAAAGAGTGAGTGAAGCATTCCCTGTGTAGTAGAACCACAAATGCCTTTAGTATAAGAATAAGCCTAGTCCGACATAGACTACATACACATCCAAATCCCGCTGTACAACTGCCTTAAAAGAAGTCAACATAGACTGTTTTGATTTAAGATGCTGGCACATATTTTATTATCATTATTATTATTATTGTTGTTATTATTATTGAAGATTGTTGCAATATTTTTCATCATGTTTATTTATTTATTTATTCTGATTATTTTATGTAACTTATTGTTGTGTTTGTTGTGATTTTTTCCTGTGAATCGTTCTGGCAGTTTACATGTCGTATAGCCAAAATGTTTTTTTTTTTGTTTGTTTTTTTGTTTGTTTTTTTTGTTTGTTATTTTTGTTTGAATCTGTCAAATTGACTGTATGAGTTGTGATAATTGTCGTGGGTCGGGTTTTAATCTTCAGTCTCCACAGCTCTTGTAAAGGAAACAAAAAAAAAAGAAAGACAAAAAGAAACGTAAAGCTCTTACCTTAGATGCAATCTTTTTTAAGGACAAGTTATTTTTCTTAAATGTTGGCTTTTATAGCGCTTTGATTGTATGTGTATATCGTTGTTGTCTATCGAAATAAAAATATTTTCAAAAGGACTTCGTGTGTCTGGAGGTTTGCTTCCCTTTTTTTCAGAAGCAGAGGAGTGAAAACTGATGAAAGTTTCTTCATGAAAAATCACCACATTTCTAAAGGGAGTTTTGTATTGTGGGACATATGTAAGTTCAGAAAGCATTGTTGATCTCAGTCTTGATTATCCAAGATTTTTTTTTTTTTGTGGTAATTTGTTCTCTTTGAGGAAGTCATTGGCTGATATTAAATAATAAGTACACGCCAAGAGGACATTTACCTGAATACATGCAGGGGAGATGTACTTTAAAATATATGATTTGGCCTCATAAGATGTTTCTAAGGCCCTTCTGATTTTACAGTTTTTTTTTTAGAACTCAGAGTGAAACATTTATGCCACCATGTGCATAAATCAAAACCTCAAAAGATTCTTCAGCTTACTTTACGTTCTTCCAAAAATCTTTACATTTCACTCGAGTTTATTCGATAAGTAGGCAGTTGTATATATTTAGGCGCTTATTTCATGAAAAAAATGAAATAAAAATCGGAGCAAGTCTGTGTCTATACCACATCGAGATTTCCAAAGGAGAAAGAGCAGTTTAAAGTAAATGTACTGAAGGTCAGGTGAGTTTAGAGAAGCGCTCTGAAGTGCGCTCTGCGGGCCTCCCGATGTTAATCAAATGTGACGCCATGAAAGTTTTGACAAAGTCCGCCTTCAGACGCCGGTGCCTTCACTCCTCACCCTCCAAAACGGAGCGAACTTCTTCCACAGCAGGAAACAGGAACCTCAGATGCACCCTCGGGCGCGTCCCTCCCCCCGTTCATCAGGCCGATTCGCAGTAAATCATCGCTGCAGTGGCTCAATAGACGCCGTTGCGCTGCCATAGAGAAGCACTTAGGGCCTAATCATAAATTCCCTCCTTAATACCGTGTCAGGACACGACAGGAGGACAAAGAGGTGGTGCTGGAGCTGGATCACAGCTCACCTCTGCGACTGTAAAACATCTGTCTGCTTTGGACGACTCATGCGGCTCGATTAGTTTTTTTTTTTAAATTTATTTATTTATTTATTTTTTGGCTGGTTTCGTGGTGATTTAAGACTCACTGGCTTCATGTGTGACCTCAGGAACATGTAAAGCATTAAGTCAGCTGTAAGTTAGCGGGTGGCCTCCAACTGTGTCACCTCAGACATATTAAGGGACTGTCAGCCTGGAGTTTAAAGGATGATCACTGATGGTCTCCTTGGAAATGTAACTTCCAAACCTCTCTCTTTTTTTGTGTGTATCCAGCTCATGATTCTCTGCACCTGTCCAAGACCACAAGGAATAGCACTAACTTTTTAAAATTAGTGTAAAAAGGGTTTACTGACACTACACCAAGGAAGAGAGATGGGTGAAGTGTGAGAACATGCTACAGCCAGCAGTGTGGCACACGGAATAATACAATCTGCTGGTAATGACAGAGCGTGTCAGCCTCACAGGGGCTGGGACAAGCAGCCCCTGCCTGTTCTGCTGTAAACCACCTCAGAGTCAATGATGACAGCGCAGAGCCGGGGCGAAAATGAGCCAACATTAGGGCTTCTTTTCTCACCCTTTCTCACACACAGTTTTAGGGATCCAATTACGGTCAAGTGCTTATTCTTGCGTCTCTATGTGACCCAGGCAACACAGGGCACCCAGTAGGTGCTGCAACCGTTGCACCTGTACCTCCTGGTGAGGTTCCATTATGCTGGCAGGGGAGAGCAGCAGGGGAGACAGATGGGAGGAGGGTCAGGTTACCCCTTCTGCTGCTGCTGCTGCTGCTGCTAGCGCTGCAGGGCCAGGGTCAGGGACAGCACCATCATGTCAGCACGCACACACACACACACACAACTATCTGATGGGAGGGGGAGAGAGAAAATGACAAAGATACACAGAATTTCAAATTGATTTAATGAAATGTCTCAATTTTCACATTTCTAATAAAGGTAGCAGGACTTCGGTCGTTAAAAACAGTTTGATATGTTGACAAGTAATGATGAAATCTTCAAGCTTTTTTTTTTCCCTCTTTCTCTTATACAAAGATTATATTACAGGCATTAATATATTTATAATCAGAGGGCGACCAAGCCCTCAAATTTGACACAATGTACAAGGATTTTTCTAAAACGAGAAGAAAAGCAAAAAAAACAAAAAACAAAAACAAACAAACAAAAAAACATACTAGGACTAACACTAGCTCATTTTCTTCACGTATATAAGACACAAAATCCTTATCTTGGTCCACACTAACATCTCCAGCAAACTAAGCCACCAAAGGGGGAGCACAGACCCCTTAAACAGACATCATCTATAACCTACAATCTTTAGATCAGCATCCTGGGTGGTTCCTTCAAGTGGCTTTGGGGAGGGGAGGGGATAAAAAACCATAGATGTTGATCCGGGCCTATATAGCTATACATTCTTCAAAAGAAACGCACAAAAATGGACCCCACTGTTTGGATTCCCCATTTTCTGCTCCGGGGAATGAACAAACAGAAAGGGAGGAGGCGAGATGTGAGAATGACAGGACAGCATGGGGAGAAAGTAAGGCATAGTAGTAATGCAACAGATGGGGATAGTGTTGCAGCTTGGGTGGAGCCCTCAGAGGGTGTGAGTGTGGAATATGTGTGTATGTGTGTGTTGGGGTGGGGGGTGACACCTGGCTACCATGACAACCAGAGCAGGGCAGGTTGGCCCGCCTGGCTGTTGCTAGGAGGACTGTTAGAGTTCAGCTCTGGCATGCCACCAAAACCCATCTCCTCGTGTGGCCTCAGCCAGGAGGCGACATGGAGAGCGGGATCATGGGAAAAAGGAGGTGCCACTCGGTATCCATTCACAGATTCACAGACGGAGCAGCACACCACCTATAATAAAGACCAAACAGAAAACCCTGCGATTCCAAAATCCATCTGTTGTTGTTGTTGTTTTTATTGTGGGAAGCACAGTGACAGTCCTTCAGAGGCGAGGGGAGGAAAACACTTGCTCGAGACCACTAACGAGGACATGTGATGCAGGGTTTCCATGGTTTGTCTCAAGACAATGAAAAAGAGAAACTAAAATTGGATTATGGGGAGTCGGGGTGGATGTGGGACAGCATCTCAGGGGACAGACAATACACAGGCACTGTGATAAGCTCCCTCAGAAACTCACACATACATACAGACGCGCACACACACACACACACACACACAGACGCGCCCACACACACACACACACACACACACACACACACACACACACACACACACACACACACACACACACACACACACACACACACACACACACACACACACACACACACAGTGCATGGAGTTAAGATTCATAAGATTCACCTGAGGCTCTGGCGGTATTTTACCTCTAAACAGCACATGAATACATAACACAACACAACAGCAAAATTATTCATCAAATACTCCTTTCTATATACATCTAGCAAATAAAACTTAAAGCAATTTACAACCAAGAACAGAAAATACACATTCAATGCAAGTTAATCAATGACAGTGATTGCGAAGAAAACAACAAAATGTTGGTCAGGAACGTAGGAATGTCGATGCCTCAGCTTTGTGGGACAGGGGAAACTGATAGCAGAGGAAAGAGACAGGAGGAACTTATTCAATTACCGGACATGAGCCCATGTTAACAACGTCAGAAAACAATTACCAACGCAGTCTTTTCTCATTCCAGCAGAGTTGCATAAATCAAACTGTGACACAATCCATTTGAATTCATTTAAAAATGAAAATTAGAGTGATTAAAAAAAAAGGAAACAAATCTATATTCAGCTCAAGTTAGAAACACGTCATTGATTGTCCAATAAAAAGCCTCTGACTGCACCTACAACAGGGAGTCAGTGAAGAGGTGAAGTGAGTCCAGGTCACTGTGGGGAGGTGTTCCCCGTGCATCAGTCTTTGCTCCTTCTTAAAAACAGGGAGATGGTCCACCAACAGGGTCCAAACTGAAGTGGTATTTTTGACACAGTTGCAGCAGGAGGTAAAAAGGCAGACATGTAGAAATGGATACCAATCGTTTGTGCAGTTGTAGCATTTACAGCTGTGTCATTCAGTGCTTCGCCACATTAAGTGTTGAGATAGATGAGATATAGAAACAGTGAGAATGAAAATGACATTTTTATGACAGGCTGCTTTAAGACTTTTCAGTCAAGTCTTCCTATGTTACTGATTGTTAAGCTGAAACCACCAGGACGACCATAAATAGCTTAGTCACATATCCGACTCGATTAAGCAGTTAAGCAGCATGACAAATGGAAATGTATCAACGAAATCAACGAAATCAACGATCGCCACTTAAATTAAAAATTGCAATATGCTCCAGTGACATGTTTGTAGAAACAAAATAAAAAACAAAGAAAAACAATACACACCAACAAACAATAAAGAAATTATCTTGCAGTCGCGGCTGGGTGTGTGAGGTTCTTCGAGAAAAGATTAAAGGCGGCACTCGTGGGGGGGGGGACAGAAGTGGGACGGGGTTGCAGAGCTCAGTTGGAGGATTTGCTTATAGCACTGGCTGATCGGCGGAGTTTTCCGGAAACTCTATTCTTTGTGGCACGGGGCATTGTGGGAGAAACCTGGTCAACAGAGTCCGTTGTTGCTCCTGTGGTGTTTCCGGCGTCGGTGCTTGCGCTGCTGGTGAAGGAGCCTGAGGGGGGGGAGAGATGGAGGCAGAGTTTGTAAACAGGCAGAGGTGGCAGGGGCTCGTTGGGCTTTGTGTGATTACTGTTTATCCCAGCATGCTTTGTCATGCACGTGGCTGCTCCCACAACCAAGATTACCCAGTTCATTGGATTTTCACCAACATTCACAGAACCTCCGATGCAAACCGTCTGAGTTTGTTCTTCCTTTTAACTCATTAGAATAAAGATTTGAGAGAGAGAGAATAAAACATTTCAGAAATCACATGCCTCTTTCACATGCTGAAGATAAGCGAAGCTTGTTAAAAGAGAAGCCACCTTTCTTCCTAATACAGTTTCTTCCAGATGCTTATAGGATATAAAAATGAGGTGAGCATTGTAGGCAAAAAAAAAAAAAAAGGATTCACTTCGCAGTGTGAAAGCAGAATGTTTTGAATGGAAATAAAATTACACATTATGCTCTTGTTGTGAACATGCGGAGCCTTCCCATTGTCAAACATTGTCCTTTGTCCAAAAAACTTCACATCCATGATTACGGGATGGCAAATAGTAATAAGCTGGGAGGTGGACATCAAATGCTGCTGAGGACAATCGAGTATTGTGAATGGTGCCCTGACTTCCTCAGTGTGCCCCCTGACCAAACCCCCACCCCACCCTCCCCAACTGCCTCTGCCCCATGCCTCGAGTTTAAACAACTTTTCTGCTTTGTCAAGATGGCATCTGCTTGCCTATTTTCTTTCCTATCCTTTTATTTCCTGCCATTTTTTTTCAGAGGCATCTCAAGTTGCAGCGGCTAAAAGGAACGGCAGATGGCTGGAGTAACAGACACTCAGCAGCACAGTGGACACCAGCAGCATCCAGGGCCGCAGCTCACTGGGAGAGGAGGGCTGGGCTTTGGATGGAACATAGGGTGTGTGTGTGTGTGTGTGTGTGTGTGTGTGTGCGCATTGTGAAGGGCTTGGGTGGTGGGCGGGGGAACTGAACATGCATTCTCAAATCTGCATATGAATATAAAAAAGGGTGGGCTTTGGTCAAAATGTGGGCTGACCTTATGGACAGAACAAATGCAGCATTCCCGTATTCTTCTTCCAGTCATTCCTACAGTGAACACTTTCCTAAACTAAACTCAAGCTGCATCTACTGTTGCGTGATATGATGGACAGGAGGAAGGCAACCACCTATTCAAGCCAACATATGCAGAGAATAGTGTGGTGGAGCTCACCGCCTACTCAGCAGACTTCCCTTTTCGTTTAGCAGCCATTAAAACTTGCTGCACAGAGCAGTCATCACTCCCATTGTGGCACCTAATGTTCCTCACTGTATGGTCTTATGTAAGAATGTATTTTCATAGCATGTAACTGAGTGCAAAAATAATCCAGAGGAAGCTAATATGTCATTATTATCGTCATTATACCCCAGCATCTCTGCTCCTTATGGTGAAGTTAATTTCAGATGGAAGGAAGAAGGGAGAGAGAGCGAGAGGGAAAGAAAACAAACAAAAAAAAGTCTTTAAATGGCCCCGCTATCCCATTGGTCCCCTCTGCAGCAGTTTAAACAAGGCTTTAGATGACAAAGACGTCTTCCAGTGCGGCAGGTGTTAGACTCAGACTCTGCCCCAGGCAAACAGGCACACTCCAACAGGAGGAAATGAGGGGGGTGGAGGGACTGGGGGGGGGGGGGGAAGAAAAGAGAAAAGTGTTTGCTGGGGGAAGAGATAAAGGCGCGCCACATGCAGAAGCGAGGGCCAGAAGTGTAGCCGTATTGTTCATGCTGGTACTTAGTCAGGTGCTAATTGTCCCCACCGTGCATCACTTTCAATTACCAGCCTGTCCTAAACAGTAGGACACCCCCCCCAAATAAACAGCCTGGTTTCTCTGTCCCGCTCCCTTTGTCAGAGCGCTCGGTAAATAAAGCGTGGTTAGTAGTGAATGGAAAGGGTGGGGGTGGGGGTGGGGGGGTAAACAGCCAGGACGAGCGAAGGGTAGGTAGTCCGCTGGACGCAAACAAAGCTTCCGGTCCGACTTGGGGCTTACCTTCACCCTTTACAGTATTTCGACCTTTAAGATATTTTTTTAATCTAAAAGGGAAAAACAGAGTAGAGCATCATGTGAGAGCAGTGGACAAACACCATACCACGCTGCAGCAGGACACAACACAATGCTGCGGAGAAGTTCAGACAGCTTGTGTGGAGTCGAGGTTAGTCGTCACTGGAGGGTTTAAAAGTCAAACATGGTGAACTGATTTGGTTGAGGAGTGAAAATCAACAAGTGCCATTCTTCTGAAGAAACCCGCCGACTGTGATGTCTGATGGTACCTGACAAATCTGTCCAATTCATGGATTTCAAAAGTGAAAATTTTTGAAATCCAAAAGCATGAATTGTGGGCAGTTTACATGGCAACAGCAGGCTGAGAAACATTTACCAAAAGTGTTACTACGAGAGAAGGTTGAAGGGGGAGAAAAGTAAAAGATGCAGGGGCACCTCAGAGGGTCACGGGAGCTTTTAAGTGGTTTTATCCACTGGAGAGGAGTACCGCCTTCTCGTGTGTGGTTACTCATTTTGAAAAAAAAAGTTTTGAGGATGAACAGAAAACTACAAAACAATCACAACTGAGCAAGCAGTGCAGGTGTAACACAGTAAGGGCAAAGCACTGTGGATGGAGTCTGTGTGACAGACGGATGAGCTCATGCAGAAGCCACGACTGACTGGACTGACATTGCTGGATGGGGGTTGCAATCCAAACATGGAAGATGAGGCTGTGAAGCTGAAAAGGTTAAGAGGTGGGTGATAGGCAGGGGTGGGCCGAGGGTTAAATGTCTTACAGCAACACTACGAAACACTGCAGGAGCGCTTCATTTAGCCATCAGCACGCAGAATCTGCACTTGAATGCAAGACCTGCTTGTGGGCTAAATCAAGCGCAGCCCCCAGTTAATTTGATGATGCTGTTCACAGGAACCTAAATGAAAGAATGGATGGATACTGGTGGGCTGGGGCTGGGCATCATGCCTAGTGTGGAGGAAGCAGGCAGAGTCTTACAGTCATGTTTGGCCCCGGGGTACTCCATGTCCCAAACCATCCCCGGCCAACGCCTGCACGCTGTCATGGAGCATGGATGACATGTTAGTGGCAGCAATGGGAGCCAGAGCAGGATGAAGCGGACAAACATATGGATGGACAAACTCTCATACAATCGCACGCACACTCACACTCATACTCACAAAGGCATGGGATGGAGGGGAGTACCACATTTTAGAAGGGTAAGAATGAGGAGCAGTGTAAGCCAGCCATCACTGCTACTTTGAAACCATATACTTGATGGGACACAGACAATCAGACATGACAGACTATAACATTGTGTGGTTTTATGTTTGGCCTAAAGCATTAGATATGACTGAGGTTTTGAAATTAAAAAGGAAAAACTTTGATTGAACTACAGAGCAGCCTTCAATTTACAAATAAGATTACAGGAAGACGTTAACAACTATGGCAGGCTTTGAATAGTTTCCACGGTTAATCAACTAAGTGATGATAGAAAATGAGTATGAAACATATGAAACAATTTTGACCATCCAATAATTGTTTACTAATAACTGTTAAAATGTACTCTGGTTCTAATCTATCAAATGGCAATTGTATATGTCAACATAAAACCTTCGGCTGTTATTTTATCTTAAGATAATTTGGAAAATAATGACGGCCAAAATGTTTTTAAAAAAACAAAACAAAACAAAACATTTTTTTAAGACTGACAGAAGAAATTCTGAGGCAAAGTGATGCTTCCAGTACCTCAGGAAAAGAAAATAGCCAGGTGGAGCAGAGGGTAACTTGCATTATCAACATTTTAAGGGCTTAAAAGGATATTCTGGTGTCAGTTTAATCCATGGTCTAACACACTGTGACACTGAGTAAGACCCCCCTCGAGAGACCCCCCCCCCCCGGTAATCGAATAGTCAGGCTTCCCCACAACAGGTAGCTGCAGCTTCTGGCTAAGCTAGCAGATGTTAGCCTCGAACTATGTGCTGGGACCCTTTTTGTACTGTTGCTGAAGTTTGGTGCTGTTCTGAGCATTATTTGTGGCCTTTTGATGGCGATTTCTTGGTGGATGTCATGGTGTGTTAGACGATGGTTAAAATTTACACCGGAATATCCCTTTAAAGAGCTAACTTCAAAAACTCGACTGATATTAAAAATACAGTAGAGTTGCAAAAATTCATCAATTAGATGCCAACTATTCAATTTATTGCCGGTTAACAGTCAAAAAAGTCCAAATTCATGGATTCCAACTTCTACAATATGAATAAAATTAAATTTTTCACAATGTTCTGACATGTTGTATACAACTAATCGATTAATCAAGAAAATAATAAATAGATTAACAGTCAATTAAAAATACTGCTTTGCGTTATCAAATAACAAATCATATTGTGATCATTTGTCCAGATGCGATTGCAATATAATCTCACTATTAGTGGGAATGATCATTTTTGCATTACAATGTTTGCATTCACTAAATTAATGATGTGACATTTTGTAGGATTTGCACAAAACAAACATTTTTTCTTACATCTGGAGAACAAGATTTGTTGGCAAGGACATCACTACTAGTTCAAAACATTGCAGCTTCTTTCGATTCTTATTTGGATATTGCATGATTATATTTCGATTTCTTATGCAGCCTTAATGAAAATAATCATTATCTGTAACCCTGACTACCACTCGGTGGGGTTTAACCAATGTTCCTGCCACTATTCCATTCTTCAGACAATTTCCGAAAATTTTCCATAGCACTGTTATAATGGTTAACCTACAAGACAGTCAGTGTGTCTCACTCTTAGAGTGAGTGAATTCTGGACCAAATATGAATGAACACACGAAGACACACACACACATACACAAAGACACACACACACACACACACACACACAGAAACACACACACACACACACACACCCTTACATTAATCTATTTACATGCAGAGATTCCGGCAAATTATGAATTGCTGTTCAGAATGGGTTTCCGCAGCAGTGAGGGCGACACAACAGCCTTCATTATGTTATGGTCTCGCACATTAGCAACAGCATACGCCCCATGCTGTGAACTCTCAAGCCTTGCTCGCTTCTCTGACCTCTGTCCAGCCACAAATTAACAAATGGTTGAAATGGTCTGCAGTATCAGATCTTCTTCCTGGTTCTTTTGCTCTCTCAAACTCCCCCTCCTCTGTATTTTTCCCCCTTAGTCTTTCCCTTTAAGTTGGTTTGGCATTGGATGAGAGTAAGTGAGTAGAGGTCAGTCTGGAGAGATTTTACACCTCCAGAAGAGAGATGTATGTAATGTGGCTGACCAATTCTTGTTCGCCTGAATATCACACCTGCTGTCTCAGAAGCTGAAGTCCCCCCCCCCCCCCACACACACACACACAAACACACGCATGCGCGTACACACACATAACACACACACAAAACATTCAGACATTTAATTCTCACATGCCAACATACTGGATAAAAACATTACATACACTTTAAAACGTATGAGTGCTGACAGATTTGAAAATGACAAGATGATATTGCCAGGTGCTTTCCTTGTCAAAACAGAACGTGTGTCGAGATCCAATAGAGTGGAAAAGTGCAATCCTGTATTGATTTCGGGGCTGTTGCAGATCGATCGGAGCTGCTACAAGTAGGAAGAACAAGATAAGACACGTTTTCCATTCTATTCATCACAGGCTGATAAGAGTGCTGTGCTGACATCCGTGAGCTGCTGTTTGGCGGTCGGATCTCTTAAGTGTTGGTGAATGAGCTCATGAAGATGCATGCATGCATGCATGCGCGCGCGCGCACACACACACACACACACACTCATGCATGCACATTGCCATTTAACAAGGCTGCTTGTATTCATAGGAAAGTAATTGCATGGAAAGATGCAGTTTGATACAAGAATAGATGAACAAAGTAGCGTGAGTGAGGCTTGAGGAGGTGGAGAAAGCAGAGTGTTTGAAGTCGGTCGGATGGCGTGAAGAGCCAGGCCCCTCGTTTGATATTCATCAGCAAGCGTAGGCGTAGAAGGAGAGTGCAGAGAATAAGGGAGGAGGAGATGGGGGCAAACAGGTGCGAAAGAGAAAGGAATCGGGTCAAGAAGAAGAGACAATGAAGAAAAGGAAATGCAAAAATGTGATGAAGCAACAGTGTGATGGAGAGACAGAAGAATGGGGGCAGAAGAGATGGAGTGCAAAGAACATGAAGGAGGACAGGGGTGTAGTGTGGTTCTTTTCTCACCTGTCCCACTCATCGGATAACCAGGAGAGGGGGAGAAGACCTGCGAGGCAAAGTCCTCAAAGGTCATGACCTCTCTGTGGTTCTGAACAATGGCCTCCAGGTAGAGTGCCCGCTCCTCATAGCTGTTAGGTCTCGTCAAGGAACAAAACATTAAGGCATGGTGTAGAAAAAAAGCACAAGGCAACAAAATATGGTTAAACTTTGCTAGTATATAAACCTAATAAAATAATCACATTTCAAAATCAAAACATTCATCTGTCCATAGCACAATTTATCAGTCATCGCAACAGTCATAAATCCAATTTTTTCACTGTTGCACTGCATGTATGTGTAGTGTGGGTGCGAGCTGGGAAAGCTCCATAGAGCAGGGCAGCGCCACCATCAGCAACCCAGCCAGAAGCAGAGATGGAACAATCAGCCTTGCCACACATCCCTGAATGAGAAAGCAGTCTCCAAAATAATCATAAAAAAAGAAAGAATACATCACTGGTGGCGTGATGCTCCAAACCTCTCCTCTACTCCCTCTCTTCTCTCTAATAGAACCCCTGCTGCAGGCACCATGTCTAGGACCACCCTCCCCGATGTGCTGCCTGCCACTTCTCCGTGCCATCAGGGGGAAAATTGGAGCCATTTGAAATTCAGAGTGACAAGCAGTGACTGAAGCCTGGGCAGCCAGCATGCAGGATGGATGGCCGGATTCGAAATGGGAAAAGCTCAGATTAATAAATAAATAAATAGGCTGGCAAAATGGCTGCCGGGTGAGGGTGGAAAACATTCTTATGGCCATTATCATATCATTATCATAGATATATTGTGCTGTGTCTGTTGTGGAATGAAAGGAAGTGCTGGATGAAATATGCAGCTGGGAACTACTGGAGTAGTTCTATCTGATGGTAATGATAGTAAGCACTTCTGTTTGACAATAAGTCTAATTATTCTCATGGCTGTCTGTTGTGGCCATTTTCCTTGATAGACGACACCTAACAACTTGCTCGACAAACACATGCATTGTCACTCTCACTAACTCCACTCAGAGATCCCCTTCCCCCTCATCTCATCACGACTGCCAGCGTGGAGTGGCACTGGGCTACTGCCAATGCTGAACCAGGCTGAGCTGAGATAGGCTGGACTGGGCCGAGAGGCTCTGGTCTGGGTTAGATAGATAGGACGAGACAGTGACTGGGCAGAACGCCCGCTGTGGGCACATGCCGCCACAGCAGGGGCCAAGGCAGCCATGACCAATGGCTTTGAGAGAAGCGTGGCAAAGCGGGGGTGACGGGCACCTGAGCCGGGAGGCACCAGAGGGTTCCCCGGCCAAGCTGCTCACAGGGACAGACAGAGATGGACAAAGGGCAGACAAAGGATAGGGTAACAGAGGACAATAGGAGCAGGATGGGTTTGTTTACCCCTTGAAATGGTAGCGGCGTTTGGTACCTCAAACCCCATGGAGCAAATGATTAGTGTAATATGTCTTTGAAACAGCAATATTTTGACATGGAAGGAAAGTTGGAGGGAAATACTAGTAATTGAATGGGAAAAAAACCCCCAAAAACTGAAATATCTGGGAAAATAGTTAAGTCTTTCTGGCATTTTGTGGGAAAATTATTTTTTTGGTTAACACAAGATCGGACACTTGTCAGGAAACAACACCAAGAAATCCATTACAGTAAAAGCTCAGATTTCCCAGCTCAAGACGAAATATTGAAATGGAAAGTAGGCTATAAGATCTGTCAACCAATATACTGTATCTCCATTCTCTACAGGGCCAATGTTTCCATTAAATACGTGCAGAGCAGCATGTAAAAGCACTTCCCTCTTGAGCTCTATATCTGTCCTCCAGTCATAGCCAGACAGGCCACGTCACTGTTTTCTGTCACTTGCTGGAAACAGTATTGGACAAAGAGTGGGCATCCCAGTCTCTGCTGCCATGGTAACTTGGGTCACAGCTCTGTGTGGTGGGTCATATCCAGGCTTTTATGGATGACAGACAGAGAGGAAGGATGTTTGTTAAAGAACAAAATGTGCCCAGATAGGTAAGACAAAATATAGTAGAAGAAAGGACTTAATGAAAAGAAATGATAGAAGTTAGAAGGAAGCTGACAAACAGAAGACAAGGAAGGACGAGGGGAGAGAAAGAGAGGCTCGGCACAGCATGGGTCAACAGAGCCATATGGCTGTCCATTATCAGAGATGCAGATGACTGGAGGCCTGTTATTGAGATTCCTAAAGCAAATATTGACTCCAGCTGGAGCAGACGCTCTCTGACTCTGACACACGCCTCTCCTCCACTACTTCCTTCCGTTTCTCTCTATCCAAGTTAGACAAATGGATTATAGTGGGTGAGAAAAAAGCCTTCAAAGACTAAAATGAAGGGAGATAGAGTAGAAATATCAAGAGACAAGAGAAATATATGACAGGCTACCCGGGGAGAATGACAGGTGGTGAGGGAGAGAGACTAATAAAAGGTATTTTGGAGATGAGTGAAAGCGAGAGACATAATCAGCTCACTTAAGTAAATGTACGACGCTATCGTGGGTAAAAAAAAAAATTGCTGCACAGAAATCCTACCTAATGCACAGTGGGAGGTAATCTTGCCTTCTCTCCATCTCCCGCTCTCCCTCATCTTTCTGCTTGGCTCTAATTACTAAGCCATGGGCACAGCTTGTTCCCCCTGCATATGCACAGATGCTGCTGCCTCCATGCAGTAACTTAATCAAGGGACACGTCCAGAACAGTGACGCAGAGGCTATGCCCATGTCATGGACACCAAACCCACTGACACTGACCTACTTTTGTAGAAAAAATAAGCTGCAGCTACTGCTGATGTGTGCCGGGCGAAGATTCATGTTTGTGACAAAACTTCTCTGAAAAGGCTGAATCCCAAATTATAAAATATCATGCGCGATAAAAGCTTTTCTGATGGGCTGCATGACTTTATCGCATAATGCTCCACTACATTTTATGCTGTACAATGAAATGTATAAAAAGAAAATGCAAACAGGTCTACATTTCCACAGATGGACTGCAACTTAAGTCACCCGTGACATAACTGTCATTTAAAGCAGAACTGGGCGGACAAGCAAGACAGGCCAGCGTGTAGGAGGGGAGTGTGTTGCACCACTTTGGGAATTTCCAAGGAACCCCTAGGTTCCAAGTGGCTGCATTCCTATTAGGGAGAAGAGAGGGAAACCAATGTAGTGTCTATGGAGCGTGGCAAGTATCGGGATAGTAATGAGAAAAATGTAATGTAAAACAACAAGGTAGACAACTGATATCTAGAGACATGAAAGTTGTAGTTAAAGAGGTATGATGGTGAGAGGGGGAAAAACCCAAATCCATTCTGCTAACGACAACATTTACACACTTGGGATGATGTGTCCCCTGCTTGCCCTCTCCTTTCTTTGCCACTAGCGAAGACAAAGGAAGTGACTTGTGTTTGGCATGTGGTGACTGAATGTTGGTGTGTGTCTAAAAAAAAAAAAAAAAAAAAAAAAAAAAAATCACAGGTCAATTATTCACACACATGGCAAAAAATACATTCTGTACGTGAATGAACAAACACCAGCAAAGCTAGAATCCAGCGACAAAGGTGTGAAAGCATATGTGCATGTGTGTATACTTCAGCCTACGTGTATATGCATATGTATCTGTGGGTGTGTGCACATATGTATACATATGCATGCCTGCTGTCCAGATGGTGGGGACAGGGGCTCTTGGGGAATGGTGGGGGTCAAGCATCTTTGTGGATCAAAGCCAAGGTCAGGGCAGCTGCAGTGGCCCATGTTCAAGGTGAATGGAGGCCTCAGATGGCTCTTCATTAGCAGGCTGTTCCGTCCCTGCTGGACCCCGTTGGCCAACAGTCACCGACCCTCCTCATCATCATCTCCCTCCCTTCATATTCTCTCCATTCACAGGGACCTGTCCTGAAAATGCCTGTCCACTGGGATCCATTTTGTGCAGTTCTAGGCCCCGCCCAGGGCACACAGACACGTTCACACGCAACAAACACAGGCGTTTGTGCATTAAGTAGGCACAGCACACACACTCACACTAAACACCCTACACCCACCCACACAAGCGCACACTTTTCCCTTAAAGTGCCTATGTTGACCTCTGAACTGGTGTCTCTCTGGAGAGAAGCATCCTGACCATCCAACCGCCGTCTTTGTGTTCCTCAGTCTTCCTGCTGACAAAAAGCCTCAAGCCACCACTTGCCTCCGACACACACACTCAACATCTTTTGAACACAGCCAGCAGGGACGTTTATGCATCATGGCTTCTTTACTTGATACTCTGAATATCAACAGTTTATACTATGTGTTTTCTCAGGATTTCTCACCACCAGCACACTGTGTGTATTTGTGAGGCCAAACAAACATGTGAATGTATTTACCTCACATAAAAGCCTGGATTCTAAATGTGTTCCCTTTTAATAACTACCACCATCTGTCAATCAAAGATAAAACAGTACCATCAGCAGGAATGTTAATTTCTTCAGCTGCACTATAATGGTCAAACATGTGTTTTGTGCTTACTCTAAAAATAAAAAACTCGAATGATATGGCAAAGAAGTTAGCTCACACACGTCATTTACCTATGTTTGATGCAGGACTACTTAAATAAATATTAAAAATTTAAAATAAAATTTTTAAAAATGTATCGTCAAAATTGGAAAAACTGAAGATTCCCAGGAGAGGTCCATCACTGTGTAATGCAATCTAGAGTAGCGTAACATGTGGCAAAACCCAATGAATCTCTTAAAGGTTTTAGTCAGGAGATGACAAGGAAACCAATGTCAAGGAAGTTCAGGGATACTGAGAGAATGATGGGATTAAAAAAAAAAGAAAGAAATACTTGGCCTAAATGCCAAGTGAACACCAGTGCCATACCTGGTGAAGACAAGATTACACTCAACACCGCAGGAATACCATCCCAAGAGTGAAATGTATTAGCGAAACATCATGCTATAGGGATGGCTGTCAGAGGCTAAGACACTGGTCAACATTAGAGTGGATTAGGTGTTAGTGTGAGACCCTGGTTGAATGTCTCAACCACAACCCTGTTTTGTGCAAAAACAAACATAACTGTGCAAGGGGTTTTCTTTGTTAGAAGTCTAACACTCTGCCTTATTAAGAGACGTAGTAATAAAGACCACCACTCACACAGTAATCTGTTGATAAGACAGGGCCAGGGGTGAAGGTCCAGATTAGGCAAAGAAGCATTAGTAGGGGTCTTAAGACGACCCACACTGATTTCACTACTTAAGCTACTACTATCCACTTCTAAGTCACAGAAGTCAGATAACGGGTGCAGGGTTCCTGCCCTGTCTGCTTGTGCCAAAGATGCCCCTATTTATCTTTAGTGCAGTGCCATTGTGCAACATTTTCATAGTCAAATTTGTGGGGCAATGTCACAACTGGCCATAGGGGCTTTGTAATTTGTACAGCAAATGATACTCTCGGTCCTTAGACTCTTGATTCAGGCAAAAAAATCTCTGGAATATAAAAAAAAAACCAAAAAACGGAGGAAACATCTGAAAAATTAAAGGAGAGATATCTTTTCCACGACAAAAAGACATGCGAGAGATGTTGTGTGTAAAGACAAACATAGTAAAAGTAGCTTTCTGACAAGCAGGATGACAAAATCATAAGCAATAATAATATGTTTGGCTAAGTCCTGCTTTGCTTGATTGTCATAGGACTTTGTACACTGTTTTATAAGGTGCTATATGAATTCAAGTTTATTTAAAAGTTTATAAGAATATGGTCGTTAAGCTTGACTTCAGGTGCTACCAAACAGATAACAACTCCCTTCTGGCATTGAAACCTGGAAAAAAGACCGATTACATTGACTCATAAGAGGCAAAGCTCAAACACAGCATTAATACAGGTAGGAGAAGGGAACACATATAGGGAGAAAAGTGGAGGAAAATAGAGAAAAGGAAGGGGATAGGTTTAAACTGGATCCATATCCAAAATATATATTGAGGCACCGACAACCAGGAGAAGCCTATTTCTGAGAGTTGTATTGTACAGGCTACTAGCTTGAGAAAGTCTGTCTGTGAGGTAGATCTGAAGCCACACTTGTAGTAATCTAATAAAACCCCCATCTTAATCAAATGAGACACAATCTTGATGTACTGTGTGTTAACATAACCTTCAGAGCAGACACATAGCAGACAATGACAACTAATGATTCTGGGAGTTTCACTTCCCAAATACCCCCCCAAAAAGCCCCAATGGCCGTCTTCAAAAAACTTTGTCATGCAGTGGGAGAAACCACTCCTGTGCTCCTCAGGCCTTCACAGCAGCAGCCAAGGTTAATCCTGTTTGTAGAAGCGCTGGTGGTAAAAGGGGCTCTTGTAGTGAAGAGGGACAGTTTAGAGATGTGGTGGAGGGTGCCTCTAGGCGCTTGACCCCCCTTACTCTCTTAGCCCCACATCTGCCCATTAACCTTAGCCAATCAGCTTGACCTTGGTGAGGAGAGGAGCTCAGGAGTAGCACACAGTGCCATTGACTCCCAGTAGTCACATAATTGGCCTGTTAAGAGGTAGTGATGGGGTGGGGTGGGTAGTGGGGGTGCTTGGCTGTGCTGGGTAGCCATAGTAAGCATGGTAAAAAACAAAACAAAACAGATGTTGTCATTATTTTTCTGTTGAAAGGCATGGTGCCTGTCCTCCTCATAGAATATGCACGGTATCACAAAAATACTGTCCATCAATGTGGGATCTGTACACTGCTTCTGTGTCAGATTTGAACAATTACTGGTGGCAAAGATGTGGCTAGAGACATCTTTACACTGGCTTTCATAGGAAGTTATGTAAGCTGACTGGCGTAGCATAAAAAGCGAGTCAAAATCAACATCACATTGGCAACTCCAGGAGGCACTGGTATGGCGAACGTGATTGGACTGCATATGGATGAACTGTCCAACTGCTATGGAAAAAGAGATAAGAGACAGAAACATGGCTGAGGGGCTGGGAAATGTACAGAGAGGATGCACAGGGAAAAGGGTTGGTGAAGACAGAAAAACACGGGATGGAACTATGGAGAAAGAAGGGGGAGATGGAGACGAGGGAGGATGGAAGATGGAAAAGAGGAGGGGAAGAAAGAGGGATAAATCCGAGCAGGTGTTGATTGGAGAGAGGCCAGGCGGTGAGTGCCAGCGGTACCTGTTGTCACAGCGAGGGCTGAGGTGTGAAGCTCGTCTCAGCAGAGGCCCTTAGAGGTGTGAGGTGATTATGGGAAAAACGCGGAGGAAGACAGAGACATTTAGATGGAGAGACACTGAGAGGAAGGGAGATAGGGACAGGGAGAGTGAATGTGGCAATAAAGCTGGCTGCTGGAATAATGGCAGAGTGGGAAGGAACAACAGATTGAGGTGGATAAAGTGAGAGCGTGTATGACAGAAACTAGCCAGCAGGGTGATTGTTTAGCAGCGAGCGTGAGCGTGTGTGTGTGCATGCACGTGTCCACTCCCATTTTATATGGCAGCGACTCAAACCTTGGTGTCTCATTAAACAGCTTTTTGCTATAGACACAGCAGCAGGACAGAAAATGTCTGAACGTGTCACAGATGCATTATGTTGAGTAGAGGTGTTTGCGTGCCCATTTTCTGGGTGGGCATAGACATACACAACATCAGATGCTCTAGAGGAATAGCTGGTTTTCAGAGAGATTCAACAAGTAGCCTAATTAGGAGCAGGAACGGGAAACTGCAGCTCACAGGTCCCAGAGGAGTCGGACCAAACAGTAAGCCCAGGTTAATGATACCTCCTGAGGGGTGAGTTTCCCACAGCAAGAGCTTTCTCAGCTCCAACCTCCACACCTCTCTACCGTCCATCTGGCATTCAGACAGCGGGATGGGAAGTTATGGCTGTGACATCACTCCTAACCTGTGACATCATCACTGCCCATCAGTGATTTCACGCAGGTTTGCCACAGCTGCAGACAAAATCTGATGTCTGTGAGCTGGCATGACCAGGTTATTTATGAGCTGATGAGAGGAAGTAGTCACCCATTTTCTCAAGTCTCTGGCAGCCCACCATTCCTCTGGGGGACACTAAAAATCGATTTCTGCTCCACAACAAATCATAAGATGAGTACCTACAACAAAGTCAATGTTGACCTCTAAACTATCTTCGGTCCTACTGATTGTTGGCGATTCACAGAATATAAATGATGAAGCAACCAGTCATCCTCACAACACAGAGACAAGGGACAGCCACAAGATACCGGGTGACATCATAATTTGTTGTAGTGTGATTTTTTTGACACAACATCACTGCCATCAAAGCCTACCGGGCCTGTGTATTCAGATGAGCCGAGTCTGTAACCAATCTCCTTTTCAAAGGACTCGGTTCTCTATTGATGAGTCCTAACGCAGCAGCCTTAGATGTGAAACACAATGGGTCGACATGATTAATCAAACACAGGCCCATTATAGCCAGACAGTCACACAGGCCTCCACTGTGCATTAACAGAAAGTCATAATAAGATGAGCAAAAAGGCTCATAGGGATGAAGATTAACAGATACAGTCCTGGGTGAGAGTTCTCTCTGAAAGTCCCCTTTGTCAGTGACGATAGCCAGAGTGACATGAATGCCTCCGCCTTCTGGAAACATTATTAGGTCAGGACAAAGGTGTGCATCTTATGAGCTATCTGACAGTGAATGTGCGTCATATTTTTCCTTCAGTGCCTGATATTTGAATTGTTCAGAATCGAGACGGGGCAGCAGCATCTATCTGATCTCAATTTGAACTTTTAATAAAAAGTCAAAGATGAAACCAAGAAGGGCACAGTGGGGCTAGACTGATTGAAATCCATCTGATCACCTTGTCCTTCTTCCAACTCTCTTGATGAAATTTATAGCCTGATAATTATCACCAGGCTACAGACTCAAACTGTGGTTCAGCCCACCTGAACCCACTCTGAGCATAGCAGCAAGCAATGTTCTATAATCTATTTGACATAAGAAAAACAGTTAAATTGTACACAGAGAGGAGGGCCATCTCTGGGTCATGCTAAATGGCTCTGATTTTAGCCATATGATGACACTGCTCAGACAAGCACTGATGAAATATTAAAACAAAATGAACGCAGGCTTCTGCAATTTTAATGATGCTTGTGGCATGTGCAACAGAATAACTGTGTTGCCGCAATGCCAAGCATCTCTGTCTGCTTCCCCGCCAAGACACACTCAAGTCTCTTGTTCCTCCATTGCCCCCTCTGTGAAAGCTTCATCGGGCCAATTAGGTGGCCTGGCCTTATGCAAAATGACAGGCATTTAGCGGGAATGATAATGATTAGCGCTAGGTTACATATGATCACAGCTGTGGTGAATGCACAGAGCAGCGAGGGTTAGTTACTGAGGGCAAGAGTGATTCCAGTTGCCCTCTTATTTAAATTTTGTACATATTTCAATTTAAGCTGTAACATAAAAACTCTTTGGTCAGATCATTTTGTTAAAATGTTAATAATGAAGGATGACTATGTTGTTGTCGAAGAGCCATGTATATGATAAAAAGGCTTGTGTTGCAAGGCAATTAAGGCAATCCGTACAGTGAAAAGAATTGTGTAAGGTACTTTTAAGTGGAAAGCTGTATACTGCATAGTATGTCTAACATCCGGTAACACTTTCATTAACCATCATTAACCCTGAAAGACCCACAACAATTTTGGGGGTGCCTGACTCTCTTGTATCCTTGTTCTTGCAACTGGCATCAAGTGCCATACATCACTTGAATTAGGAGAACCCTAAGTTTCAGTCTGTACAATTTAGAGACCCAGTCATTTACGGCAGATGAACTGATGAATTTACCTTCAGTTTAAAAAAATGCCAATCAAAATTTGCTGGTTATTGTTTTACTGTTACTGTGAACTCAGACAGAACCACAGGGAAGTTTGGTTTATTGTTCTTCTTATCACAAATATGAATCTGGATGTTTTAGCATTCTATATAAAGTATTGCCAACAATCTACCCTTCCTAAGCAAGTTATAGCCATTTATTATAATACTATCTAAGGATTTTTCAGTGAGCAGTTCTTTAAACATTTTAAAACAACAGCTATTTAAAGCCGTTGAGGCCTGTCTAAGTCTTTAAGGGTTAATTAGTTAGTTTAACTTTAGTTGATAGCTATTTTACTGTTAACAATGAAATGCTTTATAAACAATTCACCAAACAACTTTGAGAGTTTAAAAGATGAGTAAACAGTGAAATAACTATAAACTTAAAACTTAAGTATTATTATATTACATTTGACCATTCAGTCTTCTCAGTCTGAAAGCAGGCATATAGTTGTGTCCATATGACATTCATGTGTAGGGTAGGTAAGGAGCTGGGGCACAGCCAAGAAAAGAGGCCCAGTCTGCTATAACTGTAATGGATCAGGAAGATGGCAAAAGGAGATGTATATACTATGTATACACACATAAGCATGCACACACAGAGAAACCCACACACAAAACCTTAGGCAAAAAAGAAAATGGACTTCTGTGTTGGCAACAGCTTTTTCCTAATCCTTGCCCCTGGGCTATATTGTGCAGTCAAGCAGGCTATTACATGGCAACAATTAGGGGGGCTGGAGCCCAACACCTGGTCGTCTCCTATTCTGGCCCTTCAGTGGCAGCTGACTGTACAGTCTCACAGCCAGGTGGCCCTCCTTCAATGACATTAGCTAGTCACTCCAGGGTTAATCAGGAGCCTGCCATCATCCAGTGGGCATGCATAGAGGCCCTTTCAGACTGGAAGCTTTTATAGGGGGGAGAGGGATGATGGAGACAATGTTGTTATAAAAACTTGTTCAACTGAAGATCTCAGAGAGAGCGCCCAGATAATCTAAATTAACTTGGGGGAGGGGTTTGGGCCTCTTGGATTCGTGGGTTAAGTTCAGCGTGCTGCCTTGATTGGCTCAAGCGGAGCTAGCGGCACGTCAACTGTGCATCCTGCAGATTATAATGGACCTTTTCATGGGCGGACAAAAACAGATGGAGGAGCGGGAAGTGCTATACATCCATGCAGACGGGTGATGATGTGGGGGGAGGCAAACTGGATTTTGTCAAAGTCGGCAGATACAAAAACAAGTGGGTGTAGCTAGAGCGGCCCGACTATATCTGCCTGCACAAAGCCCCATTCCAAAGCCCCCTGGCTTGGAGATCTGAGGGTAAATAACACTCATCAGAATAACAAAAGCTATAGATTTGTACCCAAATGAGCTAGAGTCTCATCAATAGTAATTAGAGGCTATACATAACTAATGAAGATGTGTACACTACATTAAACAAAGGCACTGAGAGCTGTTGTGTATCTAAACATAGAGTGTTGGATAAGTGGATGTCTGCAGCACAAAATTATACTTACATTTCAACCAAAACAATAAGAATAAGGAATAAGCAGGATGAAAACAGAAATGATATCATCTGTTGTATCAATATGAATTGTAATGTAAGGCTTACAAGCTGTTTTATTTAATATAAAATAGTCCCACTACTCCAATGTGTTGTGTCTGCAACAACAATATTTTCCCCCTTGTTTGATTTCAAACTCAGAATTATTAAGGCCTGTTGCAGGGGAGAGACACAGGAAGATTAGGCCAATATTTCTCAGTGCTTCTCTTTCAGCCACTTGACAATAAAACACAGAGTATTAGTATTAACACATCAAAGGCAGACAATGCACAGCGATGCATACTCAAATGTTTTTGTTTTTGTTGTTGCTTTGTTTGCCTTGCCTTGTCTGTCAATGCAGAAAATTTCATTTAGTGCAAAAATGCAAATGCTGCAAGGCACAAGGACATCCTCTAAAAGAGGACAATGGCCACAGGCCAGCCGAGGAGCAGACACTGCCTTTGAACCATTTAAAGAGGCATTAATGTCCAACTTATAAATAATCAACTAATTCCTTCTTAAAACAGCCAATTAAGTCTGTGACATTAAAAGCAAGGAAGAAAAAAAAGACCAATCCCAGTCTCCGAACAAAAAAAAAAAGAGAGAGAATTGTAAATTCAATGGCCATTTAGGGACAAAGAGACCCAATAATGTCACAAGGTGTCTTCACAAGACTCACAGAAAACCCAGGGCCACATCAGAGACCAAGAGATTCCAGCGGAGAACGATGAGTGACATTTCACTGACATTTCCCAGCAGCATTCAACGCGGGGCTGTCTCAAGACGGCATCAGAAATATCTATGGATATGCTTGCATGTGACACAGGCGTTAAGGGATGTGGGTTCTTTCAGGGGATGGCCTCAGCTCTGGGGCTGGGTGATGAGGAGCATGGACCCTGGGAGATTGAATGGTAATCACTGGAGCACAGATAATGGATGATTGAAGGCTCTTTCTGCGCCGCTGTTGGATTTCAATATCAGAGAGGCTCTAGAATTGGGATTCTTATCAGGGGCGGTGTGTCAAACAAAGGAGAGCTGAGCGTGAAATATGGGGTCCAACTCAGGCACACGACCATGGCGATTAGCACGAGGATAAAAAAGGCCGCACAAACAAAAGAGGGCAGCTTTAGCTGGACAAAGGGCTGTCCACTGCCTTGTAACAAGAGCCACGGAGGAAGAGAGGACATAAAGGACGGGAGAGAGTACTTGGTGGTAAAAAGGAGGACAGGACAAGAGTTTTGCTGAGATGGCTGTAAGATGAATAGTGACAGAGCCAACTGTTAAATAGTGTTCCAGATTCCCTGCTTCTGAAGAGGAATAATGGACCAGCAGGGATGAAATGCTATATACCCTGCCTCAAAGCCATTCATACACATCCAAACAAACACATTTCCATTCACATACACACTCGCACACACAAGGTGACACGAGGCTTCACATCTATGCCAAGTCCATCACAAAAACAAAACAAAAAAAACACAACAAAATTATTCCCATTTATCCCCAGATTCCAAGCGCTACAGCTTGCCAGGAAAGCTCATTAACCCTCCCTTCAAGAACCCAGAGACAAAAGAGAGGAAAACAAAACATAACTAATCAATGAGAACGCACCCATTGAGGACGGTGGGATTTGGGGGTGGGGGGGCAAGAACATGCATCCATTTGGATAACCTGAGAGGGCTAACAGCTTTTGCTTTAGTGTTGCGCTGGTTGGCTACGGGGCAGAGAAAGAAAGTTCATTAATTAAACAGGGCTAGGGGGAACAGATGGAATGGCTAGCTGGATGTTTATCACTTAAAGCAGACAGACAGGTTTTAACACCCACACTAGAAACAGTGCAACCACACATCAATCAAAGTGAACACGTATTCTCAATACCAATGGAGTCGGTACTAGTCCAGTGGTGACGATGGGGTCAGGGTGTTCTGGCTGATGGACAGAGACCAATGACCTAATAGCAAGAAAGTCATCATAGCAATTTCATTTGTTGGTAATAATAAGGGGGGGACATGCGTAGTGTTTTTGGACAGGGTTAGGGTTAGGTCTCTCCAAGGGTATGGTCTTGATGAGTGTTAACATCCAAACCAACACAGTCACTCATTCCTTTACACCTTAATGAACTTGGAAACGTATGACAGCTATTATTTCATTGTCAAATTTTAAATTAAATTGAATTGTGTACTCCTCTTAGGTTCCTATATCTGATGACATGTTTTTCATTTAAAATGTTATGGCTTTTAGAAACCAGCACAACAAACAAAACTTATGTGAGATTTGTCTTGGCACTTTACTCAGCTGTTTTGAATTTTCAGTTCTACTTGATTAAAGTGAAAATTCTTTATGGACTCATCAATCTATATAAATGTATCCAATGGAGATGCTCCTGTTATTATACCTGACACCCAAAGCCTGAGTTGGGACAGAGAAGAACCGGCAGTCTTGCTGGCTTTCACTTTGCCGCTCAAAAACACACAGATGTCAGACATTGAATGCCAAACAGACGGAGAGAGAAGAGGAGGGGTGTGAGGGTGGGTGTTCAAGTTTAAAAATACACAGAGCATGACATTCTTTGGGTTACACTAGGCTTAGCAGTTTCTTCATGCTTTTTTTTCTTATTTTTAAAAACAGAATTGGTGAGAAAATAAATTAAAATGTGGAAAAAGTTGAATTAACTAAAAAATTGAAATTATACCTAAAGGAGCATCTCAAGTAATATAAATAAAATCCTTATTTGCTCAGAAAGGTTGCAGTGAGACACATACAGGATGCATGGTGCACACAAACAAACCCCAGTGCACAAAGAATTCTGGTTAGTAATACCAGAGGGATATCAAAATAAAAGCAGCATTCTGTATACACAGAAACACAAACACAAATGCACTGACAGGCACAACAGTTTGACACCAGCAGTGTGTGTATGCTACCCTAGGCGGGGCTCTGAGTCCCTGCTGTTGGCCGTCTGGTTCCACGCCTGCTCTACCTGTGTTTAAAAGGGGCGGCCCCCATGAAGCTCAGACCTCAGAGTGCAGGCTGGGCTGGGCTGGGCTGGGCCCCCAGGGCTTTCAGGGTGTGGGTGCCATGCAGCGGACGCCTTTTGTTACGGGCTGGGTGGCAAGAGGAGGAGGAGGATCTGATGTGGGTTGGTGGAGGGAGGAAAAAAAATGAGTAATGCTATGAGTCATTCTGCATTAGCAGGATGGGAGGGAGAGCAGGGGTGAGGTGGGGTGGGCGTTGGGGGTGGTGGTGGATGGGGGGGAGAGGGAGAGAATACTTTTGCATGTTGTATGAAGCTAGACGCCATATGCCATCCGAGCTGGGCTGCCTCCTGAGTCAGGGCTCTTGGTTTGACAGGTCTGTGCTTGCCCCCACCCCCCCACTTCCAAAGCTACCCCGTTCTCCCCTAACTAACACCCTCCTCCCCTAGGCCTTCCTAGGCTCCAGCAATGGGCTAGGCAATTGCTTTGGTTGTGCATGGACTGCGCACTGTGTATTTGTGTGTGCGTTGGAGAGGTGGTGGTGGGGGGTGGTACTCAGTGATCTGAACACATCGGACATTGTCGTGAGTCCCGGCAGGAACAGCTGGTCAGCTGGAGAGAAGGGTGGGAGGGGGAGGGGGATAAGGAGGGGGGCAGAGATGGGAGGCAGTGCGCTACACTGATAATGGGATTAGGTTAAAACATTCAGCGGGGGAAAGAGAGACCCCTCCTCTCTGCGTAGCCCCCCAAATACTGCATAAACTCTCAACCGCTCTATCAAAGCCAATGCCAGCCTCTACCCAAACCTCTCTGGCCAAGTCCAAGCGGGACTCTTGAACTCAGAAAGGGCCCCTTACCCATTCCCCAACTACCTGCCTACTCACCTGACACCATCTTACTGCCTCCAACAGTAATGGATACACCACCAGATACTTACTATAAGGTGTATACTAAAGTATCCTTTTAAGAGTAACTTGGGGCATTTTTATGAGACCCTTTTTATTGGTCAGTCCGGTTTTCCATAAACAGGAAGTTGGCTAGTTATACTTGCATCAGCCCAGACCATTACACGAATCCAACATATAATGACTAGCCTGGCGTCTCACTGTGCCCAGTCAAGCACTGTGTTTCACACTGATATAGACCGCTGAGTATTATCTATGAGGCTGCCGACAGTTATGGCACAACAGCTGGCAAATTAGACCTATCAACGATGCTAAATAATTCATGTGAGACAACACTAACATGGCAGATCCTATTCATGACATCCTATCATGCATACAGGCGCACTTTCATCTTCGCTAGGTGAGGAATCGTACAGTGTACAAAAGAACGCACTGCTGCTGGACAAAGACACAGTGAGAGTGGGACAATAACTTGCTCAGAAGGGGTGTGAGAATATGTCACTGTCAATGCACTGACTGTAATAATTATGATGGCGTCTTGGAGGGGGGGCTGCAACAGCACACAAAGGAGTGCATACAGGACATCATATCCATTATACTTTCAGTATACATCCATTGAAATTGTGTACATGTCGTTTTTGCATTTGGTGGAGCTGGGGGACTGTAGATATGCTCACATGAGCCTGCGAGGGAACATGACAGACTTCAGCGGCTTTCTGGGTTCCACTGAAAGGATCAAGCCCCCTCCTCTCTTCTTTCTGCTACTGCACACACACACACACACACACACACACACACACACACACACACACACACACACACACACACACACACACACACACACACACACACACACACACACACACACACACACACACACACACACACACACACACACCATCTAAAAGCCTGGCTCGCATGACTGGCGATGGGCAGAAACAGATTATGGTTATTGATCGCTGCCTGGAGATGGATCTGTGTGTGCGTGTGTTTATGTGTGTGTCAGAACAGAGGATGGGGACTGAGGGCAGTGTGCAAAAACTATTGATTCCGTCCAATAGGGAGGCTATGTCTCTGAATCAAGGTCAGTTCCGCACTGTCTCACCTATTACAAACTCGCCCTCTCCCAAACACACACACATGCAGACAGTTTTTGCCCTTAACAATACCCCCATCACAAAGAGTGATGGACGGCACATCAAACCCAAGTGCTTGTTGAGGAGAGAAATGAATCCCAGCGTCTGGATGAAGACATTATTCTGCTGTGACAGTATGAAGGTTCTTCATCGTATAGTAAATGGCAGCAGACAGCAATGCCATCCAGTGAAAGGCTGGGTTCAGGTGACACAAACAAACTCATTGTCTCCTTCAAGCCAATGTATCGTACACCACAAGGCCCCATTATTAGACAGACAAAATCATATTCACTTATTCTACTTTGGTGAATCAATGAAAAAAGAATGGTGCATTAATAAAAACTCTGGTTGTGTGAGAGTGAACACTTTGTGGTCAGTTATTCCAAGTGTAGCTGTGAAGGGTAGACTAGTTGCAGACAATACACTTACAACACACAAAGCTAGACCAGCTGCATTTTCCATCAAGCACATAAATAATAGATGATACATTATGAGTTGTTTGTGAGAGACTTGCGATATGATGTCTATGAGGCCATGGTCGTGTCTTGACGGAAGAAATGGACACAGTAAGAGGAAACAAATGCAGCTACACAGATTTTACAAATCAGAGATGGAAGAAAAGCAGAGAGGGAGAGACTGAGGATGGCTAGGAAAGCAGCAAGGAGGGAACACTCTAGCCTATCTGTGTGTGTATGTATTTTCGAAAAATGTTGCTGGTGGTCATTTTTCAATATCAAATCCTATTAGCCTGAGAGATCCTGTGAGTGTTGCAGTCCTCTTGAGCCTTGTGACTGAGCAAGAGAGGGGGCCGCAGTGCCATACTGGCCTTTTATCTGGACACACGGGGGTCATATAGCTTCTCTTTGAAGAAATATTCAACTAATTACCTTGCAGAGTGGCCTCACAGGCAGAGAGCGCACAGTGGATTGTTAAGGCATTTTGAAGGGGTAAACCAAGGATGAGGATTTGTGTTTTATACAAAAAACACACACCCCAGACAAAAAAGGTAGGGTCCATGTTATGAACTGTGAAAGAACTGCATAACCTGAGAAGATGAAAGAATGATGCCTGGAGAGGGAAGTGCAAAAGGCTGGCGTAATACTTCAAATCCAATGATGGAAGCATACAAAGGACTCCACCTGCCACTCCTGAATTTGTGTCATTAGTCATGACATACTGTGATCCCAATAAAAACTTTATAGCGACTTTCACATTGTACACACCAAGCATAACATTTTGCCTCTGTCCTCACAAGCTCTCAAACTCTGCAGACAAACAGCTAAAAAAAACAGACATACAGATACTCAAGCTGGCAGTGTGCTTTGCTTGGCACATTCATTCATCTCCTCTCTTGGAGTGTGTGAGGCCTGGCAGCCTATCAGTGCCAGAACTCCAGAGGCAACGCTTATCTCCTCTCATAGATCATGCCTTTGTGCTGTCTGCTCCTCTGCTAAGGAATGCCAGGTAAGGCTTTTGTGGCCCAGCACAGGCCTGATACTGTCCCACCCACCCACTAACCCCCTGAGGCTCGCAGAGGCAGGCAGGCCTGTGGCTGTGACCCCCCCTTCTGGCACTGAGAGTCACACTGGGCTAATTCACTTGGCGTCGGGTAACAGACATCTGTCACTCAGGATGCCCCCGGGGACACACAGACAAGGCCTGATATAGAGGTGGGGGGCCTTGGGATGTGATGCACTGTGAAACGCATACAGGCAGACAAATACTAACACACACACCCAACTGTAAACAACATACACACAAAGTGTGCTGTCATGTAATTAGAGACCAGAAGCCTTTGCTGTAAGAGACTGTGAGACAAGGACTTGATCAATTAAAAATAACAACTTTTTAAACAAAATATTAGTGTCTAACAAACAATAGATACTAGTCTTCCACCTTGGGGGAGGTTTCTATAGCAACCAGAGAGGCCGCGTGGTTCTGGTGAGGCGGTGCAGTACATGCTGTCCGAGGAGGAGCGGGACGTTAAGGGAGATCAGGTTTCGCCCTCCAGGGGCCATTCTGACTCTGCCCCCCCTTCACCCCCCAACTCTGTGCTGCTGGCATTCACATGCTAATTCATCTCCATTGGTGATTACACTCCCTTTAAACCAACTGACAACTACAGCTGGAGTCAGGCTCTTAACGGCACACTGTTGGATGGATGGGTGGAGGGATGAGAGTGAGTGAGTGAGTGTGTGTGTGTGTGTGTGTGTGTGTGTGTGTGTGTGTGTGTGTGTGTGTGCGTGTGTGTGTGTGTGTGTTTTTCTCTGCATGCACTTGTATGCATTTGTTGAGGGTGCTCCTGTTTTGGCTCTCCTTGTGCTCCATAAAACTGTAGTGACAGATGATGACACGTTATCTGTGTTCATGCCCAAAACAGCCCAACACAACCTCCCATGATGCTCCAGGCTGTGAAACAACCCTGGCCTAATAGCTGTATGTAAATCAGCCAGCCCATAAAGATCAGTGTCAGCACTCAGCTGTGTGCGTTAGCTTACATGACAAGCACGCCACATGTCTCAATGAATTTAGCCAAATGGGCCACTGGTGGTGCTTAAACTTTTAGCTCAGTTGTGTTACACATTTGATGAAATCGTTCTAAAAACATCACTTAATGTATGCAGCTCATTACCTTAATGGTGTCAAGGGCTGATTTTTTTAAATGTTGATTTCCTCTGATGAGCCCTCCCTGTATACATTAGTAAACAGGCAGTGAAGAAGAATGCATGAGGAGTAAAGGATACAAGCTCTGGTAGAGAGTCAGCCGTGACTTGACAGCTCTGCTGGCATTGATACAGGTGGCCCGCACCAAGCTTGGCAGCAGTGCCCCAGTGATGATGGCGCCGTTAAACAGAGGCCCAAAGAAAGGAACCTGGAGAAGTTAAGATTAGAGCAAGAAAAAAAGGAATCAGAACATGAAGCATCAAACCTTCAACACTGATCCCAAGTAAATTTAGTCAGTGTTCCTTAATTCTATACGCAAGCGCCGAAAAATCAGAAAAGGTTGATTAAAAATCTTTTTGTTCTTTAACCGATTCTCCATCTGTTTTAGGGCAAAGGTTCAAGTTGAAATTGGATTTTTTACCTAACTTTGCATGACAACCACACATATCTAATGCAAATCAATGTTAGGTAAATGAAATTAAAATGACAATCAATACTAAACAATGCCCTCATATTGAACTACCGAACAAATACAAAGGAGTAATATGCATTTCAGGGGCAGCCTGCGAGTGTATGTCGGGACACACGTCTGTTCATGCATATTGGAAGGGGGCCCTTAATCACTGGAGCTCAATGGTCGTTGACCTGGAAGTTGACGTGAATGTCAAAGTCTCTCCCAAAAGGTCCTGCTGTCTTCAACTTGCAAGTTCAGCTGATATAATAACCAGTGAAATTATAAAATAAATGGATTTTAAGCAGAGATTATTCAAACATATTAACTTAATTACATGTCTAAAAAGTCTTTGAACTAACACCAGAGAGAATTATCAGATTGGGTTATTGGAGTTAAAATATTGTAAAAATTGACTTGCACAGGGTGGGGTTTGGTTGGGTGGGAGGGCTGAAGAGTGACAGATTCTGCTCTTCTCCCAACTGTGCTTTGGCTATAAAAACCCTGTTCTTGGTTGAGGCTACAATATGCTTTATGTGCTCATTTGTGAACCATCTGCAACCACTGAGGTCATTAAACTTATTGCACCCAATACTACTCTGTGATTGTCATATTCCTCTGAATGAAATGCTTTACCATTTAGTGGTCCAACATAAAAATACAAACAGTTTCTCAAAGGGTCTTAATGAATGCTGTTTGCATAACACTATGAGTAGGATCTTTTTGATCCAAACAGAGATGTCAATAAATTGCTATGATGATCATTAATACTTACAAAAAATATATTATCTGTAAAAGAATAAATAATTGAGAAGGATGTTCTGTCATATAATTAGACCAAATGAAAGAAATTCAACCATTATTAAAGTATACAGGGGGACTTGTCTACGACTATCAAAAATGATTCAACATTGAATTAACATTTGCAGTTTTACTACAATACTAACACAGGTGGGCGAACAAAACTTGATTATAAAAATGGGAAACAATATAGGAAAACGGGCTGAACAGTTAATCAAATATTGGAGGAGCTGCATTTTTCTGATGTAGGTAATTTGTGTCAAAACATGCCAATGTATATGAAGATGCACCTACCTAAAAATCCTATTCTCCAGATTAGAAGTTTGATTAGCATATTGTTCAGTTCCAATAGAAACACTATAGCAATATCTCTACAGAATTGGAAGGTGCTCTAGGACCATGTACTTCTTATGGTTTTAATAAGGTTAAGCTGAGACTCTTAAGTTTCTTGCATTCTATCATGCATTTCTCAGTCATCTCTCCAAACATGACACGAAAAAGATAATCAATACCTTAACAATGAGAGATACAAAACACAAAATTGTGGAAACATTCTTTCTTCTGAATAAGGTTCACATATGAGTTATTGTGGATCTATCTGATCATCTAAAGCCAGCCATTCTCAGACAAAGATTTTACACTCTCCTCTAGAAGGCCACACATCGAGTACAGTACTACAGAGTAGCCAAGATGAAAGCTAGCCAAGAAAGGACAGTAACCATCTCTGAGAGCACATACCCACAGTGTGGGTAATAATGCACTGCTGGAGAAGGGGGAATTGAGAGCCTTCAGACAGAAACCAGAAGAGGAGAAAGAACCTATAAAACTCACAGCAAAATGTAAGTAGAAAGCATGAAGAAGGGACTACTTTAATTTGTGAAAAGAAACTGGACATTAGTGCAATTCTGAGGATAGCCTGCACGGTTTTCTTGTTTATTGTGCTGGGAAAATAACACACTTTTTAATCTTTGTAAAAAAAGGATGCCAATCAAAAAAAACAACAAAACAAATGTAATTAAAGTAAATTCCCACTTCAAATGAGTTGTATGCAAATAACTGACAGCATTCTTAACAAATCCACTGACGGCAGTGGTTTACCTGGGGTTTCTTCATGATCTGGATGAAATACATGTGGTTCTTCATTGGGTAGATGATGATTAGCACGTCTCCAAAGTCAGTTGGGATGATGCCACGTCGGTAGTCCCTTGTGTGCTCTGACCACACTATGTGCACCTCGTCATTTCCCAGGTGACGCAGCTGCCAAAAAAAACACCAAAATCTCGCCTTATCAAGGGCTCAGCTAGTGCAGCTAATTTTTGCTGACAGGAACATATTTTTAGCAAAATTACAGAATGTCTCTGCTTTTTTACCCAGTATGTAACTTAGACTACAAAAGACAGCTGAGAGGTGAACAGAGGTGTGGGTATACAGAAGTGGGTGACGGATAATAAACAGGATTTACTGCTGACACAGGGTTGAGCAATATATCAATATTATATTGTTATCTCAATATGGGAATATATTTTGTCTTAAACTGTGTATTACTGATGATTATTTATCAAAAATCTCATTGTGGTCACATTTTGTGAAAGTACCAATAGTCATCCCTACAATATTTAGCCAATACTGATATTCAGGTATTTGGTCAAAAAACTGTGTATTGGATAAAGTATTAAAATATTGTAATGCTATTATAAGGCCATATCAACCAGCCCTATGCTGATGGATCTGGTTCTATAGTTGTATGAAACTGGCTTTAAACATTGCATATCAACTATTTTATCTAATGTTTTATTCCAGTATAAGCAATGTTGCATATCCTCTAGATAAAACATAAGTGCATCAGGTGCAAGAGCAAGGTGACTTCTCACAGTTCAATCATAAACTTTGTTTGAAAACAGTTGTTTAAATAAGGGGTTAGGGCTTTGACTCTTTTTTATAGCTTTTTTCATTACAAATTCAAATTGCAAACACAAAATGCACAAAATTGAGCATTTTAAGACCAAATAATTCAAATCCAATTAACTTTCTCCATAAGAGATTAAATTGCTTCCCATTTCCACTCTATTCACAAACACAAATGAAACTGGGCAGGGCAAGAAGACACACTTAAATGACAGGAAATTGACTGAGGCTAGTTTAAAATAGGTAAACAGCTTTCCCCTTTCCAAGGTAAAATAAATGGACACTGCTACATTATATTCTCTGACAAGTGGAGATCACTTATTAGCTGCTAGTCCAGTGATGTTTTCTGGGGTATCATGGACACTGAAAAGTGAGCCTCTACTCGGAAGAAAACATCTGCCAATGTACTGTGGGCCTAATGAGCCATTAAGAAACATGCCCTCGCCACCAAAAATGCAATTAGCACATTCTATTATAAGCCCTTAATTATGGTAATACGGTAATCTTAAACAAATCCACGGCATGCTGATTACTGGAGCTTGCCAGTTCAGTCTGTCTGTCCAAGGATCAGCAGGTACCAACCAGGTCAGTCACTGGGACAATTTCAGAGAAAATGTTGAATATGCATTTGCAGTAGACAATCAACACTGGGATGTTAATTTGGGTTAAGGTATTAGCATTTGGATGAGCTTAATCACAAGTTTAATGAGGATGCTTATGGTCTAGTCAATCGTCCTCTGCACCGATCTATTTACTCCCTTGTTAAATCACATCCAAATGTTTGAAACTTCTTTAATAAAATGTGATTCAAGTCAAAGACGCCTGTCTAATTAGCCCTCTTTGACCTTCCACCCAGCAAATGGGCTTCACACATGGAGACAGCCGACCAGAGGACCTCAGTACATAAGAGGCTCCTTAGAAAAACAATCTGCAGCAGCCCAGTTAAGCCGTAGTGCCTAAGGGTGAATGTGATAGCCGAGGCACCCGTCTATCTCCCTCTTCTTTACACACACACACACACACACACACACACACACACACACACACACACACACACACACACACACACACACACACACACACACACACACACACACACACACGTGGTCTACATGGCCTGACCCAAACCCTGCAGGTCGCTTCTATAAACGCATTACTGAAGCCAGCTGCTACTGCTGCAGCCTGCACTGCCCTAAAACCCACAATTGGATTGAGGAATTCATGGTTTTCCCTTTTCTTTTTGGTTTAGCCATTTTTCCCCCTTCCATCGTCTTCAAACAGGCAATCTGCCCAGTGAGAGCTCCCACATGAGCTGTTCCCCCACAGAATGCTTCTATGGTTACAGGCAGTAAAGTGGGTAGGACACAGACGAAGCCCGTTTTTCATTCCAATTCTTCATACCACTCCCCCCCCCCTTTGTTTCTGAAGCATCCGTGCATGCAACCAGCCTGCCAAATTTCTGTTCTCTTCGGCCTGTGGCTGATGTTGAGATCTGTGCGAGGTGAGCAACCGCAATTACAGAAGTTCCCAGTGAAATGAATGGAAGTGGAGTGGCAGCACACTCCTCTCCTGGCACAGTTGCCCCTCCAGCGCCTCACCCTGGCCAACCAAAGTCAAAATCTTTACTCTGTCTAACTAATTTCTGAAGTCACTATAAGCACAGACTCAAGATGGGTTTAGAATGAGTAGGGGGTTATTTGTGAAACAGAGAGGGGGAGATCTGTGGAGGACTGGAGGGGGGGTTGGATATGAGGGGAGTCTGATGAATTTCCCTTCTCAGCAGGGTACTGTATGAGAAGATTGGCAGCACTGGTAGGGGCCTTGCGGCTCATTTCTTTGTGCTAACTGCTACTGGTGCACTACAGCTCAGAATCCCACTGCAGAACCCAATCGATCGCTCCTGTGGCGGCAGCAGGAATTGGATAAAAGGATCCTGCCGGCATCCGGCCGGCGCCTGCCCTAGCAGGGAGAGCTAATGGCTGAATCCAGGCCCTGGTCACAGCACACGGGGAGGGGGGCATGGGCTAGCAGAATCATAGTCATTACCGCTGCGGCACATGCCCTCTCTTCACTCACGCGCCTGCGACTTTCTACTCCTCAGGCCTGCCTGGCTGGGGTCACTAATCAATGCCCGCACTCTGGAGTCACACCTCCTGATCACAGCTTAACATAGAGCTGAAGGCTACAACAACATACTGCTATGGGCCAGGCAGGACTGTGTAGCCATTTAACTACATTAAACAGGCAAAGCAGTATTTTGTCTTTTTTCCAGACATACTTTGGACTTGAAGTATGCAATTAATACAATACCATGATCGAAATGTCACAGCCAAAACAGATTCAAAACAATCATGAACACAAACAGGACCTTTTACCTTTTTGGTGAGACTGTCATCAGAATCAGATGGCATACGAGTGGAGACGTGGAAGATGGCTTCCACGGTGGAGGTAGCATAGTAAGGAGCTGTTAGACCCGTGCTGCCATTTCTCTGGAGGCCACCCATGAAGCCGCAATGTGTGGCCAGGTCCACCTGAGGACACATGTTATTACAATTTAGTGTTCTCAGAGTGCCTGGACATATGTGTTGAAATTCAGATTTTACTTGTGGATATTGACGGCGTGGTTATCTGTACCTCCCATCCCAGTCCAGACACAAAGTCTTCATAGGCCTGGCTGCCTGCATTATTAGACAAAATGGAGCACTTGTCCTCTTGGCCCTCTCCAATGTAGAACACAGCAATCTTGTGTGTCTCTCGACTACAGAACAAAACATATAGTAGAGAGCATTAAAAGAACAACACCCAAACAGTGGCCAATTTTCTAAACGCAGCAGATCTTGAGAAAGCTTTGCACAACTTAAACCACTTCAGATGAAAATGCTTTGAAATGTGAATGCAATTCCACGATGACACTACACTACTACACTACTTATCAAGGTAAATTGTGCAAGTGTTAATTTAGTAGTTGAATAAAAACAGAAAAGCAGAATGTGAAAGAAAAAACAAGTTTATCTGCATAATGTGTCCATTATCTCTCCAGCTCTGACATGATTTTAAATAAAGAACAGCAGCAAAGGCTCCCCCTCTACTTCCTCTGTTGCCATGGCAGTACATAATGCTGGGGTAGATTTAGGGCTCTTTGCATGCTTGTGCACAGGTTGCCCAAGCAAGTCTGGCCATCTGGGATAAAGTAGTCCAATCCTGAGGGAATTCTCTAATAAAGCTCCTCTCATTAGTAATATGTGGAGCACTTATTGATTGGACTAAGCGAGAGAGTGCGAGAAGGACAGCAAGAGTGATAGTTGGAGGCAACCAGGGCTGTGATGACCAAGAGGGAGCACATATTAGAAAAATTATGGCAGAGGAGATGTGGTTCGGGGCAATATGATGCTGATTTGAGCAACTGAGTGACTTGTAACCAGTGCTAATTTCACTTATGTAGAGTCAGGTTTACCATTTGGCTGCAGGGACAAATAAATGATTTGGAGAGGGCATTGACATTATTATTTTGTCTGTGTTCATTGGTATCTCAGACAAACCTAAATTCTACAGGACACAAGTTACTACAAATTTGCAGATACGACTAATAAAAGCTTTACCACTGCCTGGAATCCAAGTTCTTCAGTTCCCTTAAGAGTTTTGAGTTTTTCTTCAACAAATGGAAACTTTTCCTGTTCAGCAAACAACAACAAGTGTTCATTAGACAAGATTTTTTTCACTTCTGTGCATAACAAACACAATTAGGAAACCATGTTTTGGTGGCAACAGTAAAAAGTCATTTAAAAATGAATAATCCACTGTCAAAAAAACAGTTTTCATGCTAAGTTTTGTTTTGCAGTCAACGTTGACAAAGGCAAAAAGGCACAGGTGCAAACGGCAATCTCCAACTAGCTGTGCGCACTTTGCACCATTGCCATTAAGAGGTGTTAGCTTTTAATTTACAGGGAAGCACTGCAAAGATGGGGATCGGCAAGGTGGACCTTAGTGAAAACAGCATGGCACTTTTAGCCTGTGGAGAGGAGATTAAGACACTCCAGACTCCAGAGTGCTTTTAACTTTGTTCTTTCTCTTTGACTAACAAGCCCACAGCTGAGTTACTTTGACGATGAAAGAAGTAACTTGGGTTCAAAATAGTATAAGGCTGCAGAGGTTATAACACAATTCTATTTTCTTCTTTCAAACTGGCTACATTTGAGATTAAGTTTGCAGACCGGCTAGTAAATTGTCTTTGTCTTCCTCTAGTATCGTGCAAACCTGACCAGTTATTGTAGCCAACTTCAGTTGATAATGTACCTGCGGTCCCAAGAGTTCATGCCAAGGTCATTAAGCAGTAGCCGGCAGAAGTAGAAAGGAGCTTTTGGTTCCTTGTGGGAGGGTTCCCTCTGGCAGGCGGCCCGAAAGCTTACATCAGCATCCCATCTCCTTACTTGCTCCTCCTCCTGCTCAGTCTGACGCTGAATGGCCTCCAGGATGGCGCTCTCTTGCTCGAGGTTCATGCCGTGGGGTGAGGGGGCTGGCTGGTTGAGTCTAAGTTGTGGCTGGGGCAGGCATTCTGGGCTGCAATGACCCAGGTCTTCCAAAAGCTTATCCAGAATATCTACCTCTTCCTCCTCGCAGCAGTCAGAGAGGGAGTCCAAGACTGAACAATGATTTTTGTACGGTCCCTTTGTTGGAGAGTTGGCCTGGTTTCTGCTGTGAGTGACAGTAGTGGTAGCAGAAAGAGGGCGATCAACTGCATTACAAACTCCCGCATTAACAGAGTCTTCCTGGGTGGTGCAGTAGAGGATTGCGCCATCCCATGAATATTTGCCCGAGATGTCGCGGACAATGACACGCACTTGGGAGGAAGGCTGAGGGGGCTGTCCGACAGTGGGGGTCTCAGCTGGGATCTGCAGGTAGGACACCAGCGTGCTGTCATTAAAGACAAACAGCTGCAGGTTGGGGCTTTTGAAGACCTCGGAGGACAGCTCTGATGATTCCACGTACGGGTTATCGTGGTTTTCGCTCACTAGGCTGTGGAGAAGGGCAGGGCCACCGCTCAGTGGATGGTGGCCCAGATGGTTCACCAGGTGCGTCATGACCATGCGTGCTGTCAGGGGAATCAGCTCCATGTTCCGACGTCTCTTTTCTGGTGGAAGAATGAGAGCAGGAAGACAAAACACTCAGGATGTGTAACAGTGATCAACAGCAAAACTTACTGATGGGTTTAGAATAAAAGAAGCCCATGGGGCTATCTTTTATAATACGTGAAATGCAGAGCCATATTTCAAAGGCCCTACATTTGTGTGTAGACATGCTATCATCTCTGTTAGCTCCTTTTCATACAAAGCCAAATCTCATTTATGATTACTAATAGGGGTACTTTATTTATTTCTCACAATAGCTTGGCCAGCATATCCCTAAGTAGGTAGCATCTAATCATGAGAGACAACTTTGAAAAGCCCATTGAGTCTTCTTACAATGAACAAGCGTTGAGACTGGCTGAGTGCTAATGAGAACCACCATCTTTACAGGCAGCTTAATAGGACTCTACTTAGTGAATTGCATTTATGTAAATGCACAGGTTTTTACTCCCAAGTGAAAGGCATGTGATGCTTTATTCCACAGTGATGCAGGAAAAAACAAGAAGATGCACTCCTGCATTGTGACAGTGCTATCAATACCATCATTCCCCATCAAAGTGGAGAAAGCTCTTTAGAAAGCAGGCCAAGCTGCATTAGAGATGCGCTGGGCCTTTGATGTGACTTGATCAATACGAGGTGGGGGCATGAATATAACTAGGCCGGCACTCTTTTGGTTTGCCCTTTTGATAGTGTTTTGTTATTTCTTCTAAAACTCTGCGCAGCTGTGCACCGAAAAGCAGAGATGTGGTGACATTTTCCAGGCATAAGCTACTGTTCAAATCTCTCACATTGTTTCAGTATATGCACAATGTATTTGGGCTCTAAGGACTTTTCAGAAGTTGTGGACAGGAGTGAGAGAGATGAATATATTGCCTAATGGAATCACAAGGTCGTGAAAGAGGAAGACGAAAAAAAAAAAATCACATTTTTATCCAAACCCAGTAATGGGTCTTCTACCCAGGGCTGAGTACTAATGTGAACATTCCAGTCCCTGTGATAGTTGATTTCCTTTTCATGATTTTAATAAGATATTGACATTTAATGGCGAGGCTCCAAATGAATGGGCTACTTAGAGTTTGCTTTTCCCTGTAATATATTTCTTTTTATAATTTGGGGGGAAGGAATATACATCTCTGTGGTCCACTGAAGGTAAAGTATGGTGCTGAAAAGAAGTAGCAGATCAGAGACATCATCTGAGATTAAGCTATAATGTATTGGCTGACAGCCACCAATCTGTGTTAGTTTTTACTCTCTCACACAAGCAAATTCTTACACTCAGGCCCATGGACCCATTGAGTACAACATCATTATTTTATCTGCCAGCCCAGTGCAATCTCACACCCAGCAGTTTGTAAAAATAGCCTTTATGACCTTACCCTCAGCTACAGTGAGCAAGTTGCCGAAGTCAGTGGTGGTCGTCTGTGAGGGTGGTGGCTCAAAGCTCTTAACCTGACCCAACATGAGGTCATAGTCAGAGGACAAGTCTGACAGACTGAGAAGGTAGTGGCTCTGCTGGGTGTGCAGGGTGGAGCCAGACACACAGCAGTGCAGCACCTGAAGAAGAACAGAAAAATGGTTTGACTTTGTGATTGTATTCAGACAAAGAAGAGGGTGGTTTTTCTACATTACGGCAGTTTTGGGCACTTCGATGACTGAAAACACTGTCTTGTTAGTTACAGTTGTGTCTGGTGAGATGATACACAGTGACACCCCTGCAGGCCTGCTCTAGACTGACATGATCCAGGAGCATATGAAAGGGGAATATATGGTATATTTACATCACAAGGCATCAGAGGGAGGGAGAGAGGGAGGGAGAGAAGGGGAGAAAAGAGGGTCTTTATTGCCACTAATCCATTTCTCCTGTGATGTGTGAGTGTATCGATCTACATAACAGATGGCAGAGCATCCGTTGGCAGGGCTAGATAAGGCGCACTGGGGCAGTTGATTACAGCCATTGGACAGGTTTACACTGTTTGATTTAATTAAGAGTTTATCCTTGTGCTCAGCTCCCACAACAAACAAGCACACACTCACAAAACACACCTGTATATTTTATAATCTGAGTGGTGGTTAGGTGCTGCATATGATTAAGCAAAACATATGCCTAATGTATGTAAATGAGGGGGGCCTCTCATTCTGAGCAGAGCAACTAGGGTAAAGCCATGCAGCGGCTAATAATCCCATTCAGTGCACACATACGCTCGAACTTGGCTGAGAGACGCTCAGAGAGGCAGGCTGGGCCTGCCATCTGAAACAATATTGTGTGGGGCAATGTAGACAGTATGTGGATGATTCTACTGAGCAGACCTCTGGGTGCAACGGGGGAGGGGTTGGAGGCTTGATGCTGAAAAGACCTGAAGCAAACAGCTGCTACGCCAAAGCTCCAAAGAGGTTCCTCTGTGGAGAGGTAGAGAGACAGAGGGAGGGGGAAAACCCACAGCTGTGCTTGACAACTAAGTGACTGCACTCCGCATAGCAACAGTTCCTGGAAGGTAACGCACAGTGAAACAGGCTCACTGTAGTTAGAGGGGCTCATATTGTACGGATACATGGGCACACAAATAAATCAGATAATAAAAATGCAAACAGAGACATGCACAAACGTACCTATCCTAGCTCTCTCACACACATACAATGTTTCTCTTCCTCACACACACACGTATATATACACACACACACACCTATATACACACATATGCATATATTTTTGTTCACGTTATTTTCACATTTATTCTATATTACACACAAGTACAGTTACTGTATATAGTATGCTCATTTTTATTGTAATAGTTTTTATTATATTTTCATTCAAACCGTTATTTTATTATTTGCTACTTATTTCCCTCTGTACCGCTGTGTTACCTGTAAATTTCTCCCAAGGGGGATCAATAAAGGAACATCTTATCTTATCTTAAACAGAACTCCAGAGAACCAATGAGGTCTAGCGTAATGTTGCTTTCTACAACGAATACATGACAACCTATTCATTAGCTGAGTTCATGTATTGTGCTAGTGTTTGATGGCTTGGGATAGCTCAGACAGAAACTTTGTTTAAATAGAAAACTGCAGTTAAAGGAAGGTGAAGCATGAGCAAATGATTGGACACTCCCTGCTATCATGTCCGTGACACTTCCCAGTGATAGGATAAAAGGGAAATGTTTTTTTTAGGGAAGCTATTCTCTGCTTGCTATAGAGAATAATTAGCAGTCAGTGCATCTGTGGAAACATATAGATTTCAGTCTTGATATCGCATTAATGTTGTCACACCTTGAGATGACTTGCTTAATATATTATTTCCAGTGAAACCCAGAGGGGCCATGTCTTTTGTGTGCCGATAGACAACCAATCATGCCTAATTGTCTTTGCTTTCATAGCAGCTGCAGTCGCTCTCATATTAAGACATATTCCATTCAAATCTCCAGGACAAGCGTTTATAGCCTGAGCTTATCAAGTGGACAATGGGTCCTGTTTGAATAATTGGACCATTTCTTATCAAGGGTGACATCCTTACAAAGATCTGCCGTTGACCGCATCTGCCCAGACAGGAGGGAATGAATAATACCTCATTCATTTGTGCCTGAAGCTTGGCCCTCATGCTCAGGGTCAGGCCATAAAATAAAGGGTTTGAGGGACAAAAACATAGAAATAGATTGAATACTGAACATTTTTGTCTGCTTTAAACTTTATGCTACGATAAAGCAAGTTTCAAGAGTTTCCTGCATATGATAAATGCCAATTGCATGCTTCAGATTTGGTGGGGGCCTCACTAATATACTACACTATAATGTTAAATGAGCCATTATCATGAGGTCATGGTGGAGGTGAGTGTAATTAAAGTGGCAAGCCTATTTGGTGGGGTGGGGATGGGGGTGTCAAATCTTAAGTTATTGTGTCTGCGGGCAAAGACCGTGTATTTTTCAGAGGATATTTGAAGGCAGGCATATTTGTTGTAACCGCAACTGCCAGTGAAGCTACCCACCCTGTAGATGTAGTCCAGCAGCGGGGCCCTGTGGGATGTGCAGCCCTCCAGCAAAGGCATGGTGATGGGTTCCAGCAGCAAACTCAGGGGAACAGCCATGCACCAGTCCAACAAGCAGAGCAGCAGTGACACCATCAACTGACCAAGTGAGAGAGATGAGATAAGTTCCTTTATCTGTTCAGTCATCCAACATTGAAAAAAAAGAAAAAATGTAATTCTAATTTCGGAGAAAAAAATGGTTTAAGATGAGATGTGCACAGAAAATACGGAGAGAGAGATAGAGAGAGAGATAGAGAGAGAGAGGGAGAGAGAGAGATTCCTCTGCAACAACACCATTCCAACACGATAGATCAAGGGCCTTTAGATCTCAGCCTTTTCGCATAACCTCCTTTCCAACATGTACCTTTTTGTCTGCTTCCACTGTTGAGTGCTCTGCGCTCGGCAACAAAAAGGCTATTGTGGCCACAAAGATCTGTGTTGGGACGAAACGAGGAGAAAGATAATTAGATGACACAGACCTATTCATCAGCTGAGTCATGGCTGTGTGTGTAAAATGGATGTGATGCCCAAGATGGAGAGTATGCATATGCTTGAGTAATAAGTAATGTAAGACTTTCTCATCTTACTTACAATATGCTCTCACAGGCCCCTAATGGTAAGTGGTGATTTAAGTGTGCGTGCGTGTGTGCGTGCGTGCTACCTCAATGATTTTCTTAGGCAGAGTGGGCTCCAATCTCTGGAGATGTTCCCAATGGGAGATGAGCAGCTGAAATACATCACAGGCTGCTTGAGCCACTGCTTTGTTCCCAAACTGGACCGAACAAACAAGAGGACAAGACACTAATTAACCAGTGATACAAAAGATCTGGCACCATTCACAATTTTGACAGTAAACCGGTATTTTAATGTTGCCCATTTCTTAGGGCATTCACTCTGCAAGCAAACTAACAATTCAGGGGCAATGCACTCATGCTGCCTGGTTGAGTAAAGACATCCTTGGCTTAACTTTTTTGATTTTCTTACATGCCAGCCTCACTTTTTTTTCTGTCTCTGTGCAACTACATTGGTGAAAATTGGCCACTCATTTTCACTCTAAACAATATGACAAAAAACATTTAAACATAATGCATGTGTTGTATAACACAAATCCCTTTAAAAGGTAGGTAAAACATATAATCAAATATTCCAGAACTGGACACAACTTCATAAATGCACATAAACTAAAACATGATATTACATCAATATGTGTGTCTTGAGTGTAATGTGTATTCTTGAGGTAGGTCACTGAATTTTGCTGATTTGTAAGGCTCATTTATTCAGTCACATTCCCTTGTTGGCTTTGTGTCACCAAAATACTAACACAAGATAGGAGAAAAAGTTCAGGCACTGACTATGACACAATTTTGAGAATTTCCCCTTAAATTTAGCTTTTCACTTACTGTGCATATAATCAGCATAATTTCATTCCCACTTCAAACCATGGCTCATTTTCTCCAGACTCATTGAAGGAGAGAATTGAGCTGTTGACAATTTTCTTTCAAATGTGGATTTCTTCAGTGATTTGAAATTCTTTGTGGAGAAATAGAATTTCCCATTTCTTCCAGCTGAATGCCTCTCAACATGTAACAAGGGCAGACAATGTGGGGAGTGCAGAAATGGCCAAACACAAAAAGGGGCCCTGAGAGTTCAGCACCTGCTTTTAGAAAAGAGACTCTCAGTGCCACTCTTCCCCCTAGATCCCCCACCCAGCCTTTACCCTCTATTTTGGGGCTGGCCGAGTCTGTGTGTCAAGTTGTGCTGGGGAGTGATTACTGCTCCATTAGAGAAGGGGGGGTTTGCTCAAGCAGGAAGCTGGGAGATGTAGCTGCTTAAATTGGCCGACATCTACTGAGAGTGAGCAGCCTGGAAATTACGCCACCACCCCAAACCCTTTTCCATGAAAAAAAAAAACTAAAAACAAAAAAACAGCAGCCTCCACTGGTTCTCTGCATCTCTTCATTCAGGTAGAAAAGAGGGCTCTTCCAAAATATACCCATGAGTCACGTCACGGGACACGTTTTATTCTCACACTTTTTCTCTTCTTGCTATGTAGAATTTGCTCTGTGATCAACTAAATTTGAGCAAAACTATGTAGGACAAAACCATTAAAAGAAAACAGACTACGTTGAAATCCAGGCTTGACGCATGAACATGATTTAAGATACTGGGATTTATTCAATTCAGAAACAATGATACTTTTAATTAGATATCAACCTGCTAATGTAGTTATGAAGCAATGAATCTACCTTGCCTCGGAGGGTCACTGACCTTTAGTGTTACACCCAGAACATTGATAGCATCTTTGACCTGGGGGTGGATGTTCTTTTGCATCAGCTCCTCACACACCCACAGACCAAGACTGCATACAGCGATGCACCTGAAAGTGGGAAGTTATTTTTCTAACGTGTCAGAATGAAACAGAATTCAAACTGTAAATCATGCATTCAGAAAAATATCTAATGATAAAAGTAAAGTACTGATTTGTTACTAAATAGTCTTTTAAGCATCACACTTAATTATCATGATTCTTAGTAAATACTGTGAATACAGTAGGGTTTACATTTTTATAATGCATTCATATGTCAAACACATTTACTTGAAAATAGTACAATATATATAGACAATGTAACATTTCAAAATTAAACATCGCTAATATTGTTAACCATACCTGGCCCCTTCACAGTGTTCCTTTGTTGCCGTCTCTAACAGGATGTTGACCAGATAATCCTGAACAGCAAAGACAACATCCTAGGTTTACTACATGATCTCAAATTACAAGGCATCTCACCTCACATGATATTCATAAAAATCTGATACCTTTTGTTGCAACATTAGGCTTAGGAGTCAGACTGAATCATTTTTAAGATCCTCATGTTCACATTTTGGGAAAGAATTTGCAAAATGCTCATAATAAGGTGCCTTTCATCATACTTTACGTGATTAATCCACAATGCAATGAGCAGTTTTTGTTTCCAAATGTCTTTACCGAAAATATCCAGTATGGCACATGTTAACCACTTACTTTGATATCCTCATTGCTTACAATGATGTCATCAGAGCCAGAGACTCGCTGCAGTATGGGAATCTGGACGTAAAGGTTGGGCAAACACACAAGGGAGCCCAGCATAGTCTGAGCCTCCATCCTTGGAGCCTGGCAGAGATAAAAAAAAAAAAAATCAAACAAAAAAAACCAAACAATTCATGCTATCATTAATTTCCTAATGCTACATGAAAACAACCCTATTCCAGGAAACAGGAAGGTGGTTATCTGGGGAAAAAGGATTGGAGAGATCCAACAGAATTAAGTGGCTCTTTATTCATGATTCTGCTTATATTCGACAGAATCTCTTGACACACGGTAGGTGTTGGGTAACAAAATGATTGATTAAATGCAAGAGGGATGCAGGTCTAAAGCAGACTGTACATCCTGCTGCACCTGCTGAGAGAAATTATCTGCCAATCAAAACTGTATGAAAGGACGCATGGTCATGTTAAAAAGGAGTGGTCTTTTTAATGGTCTTTAAACAAAGTGGATACGAATTGTTCCAAATCCAGCCACAGTCATGCAAAATGTTTGCACTGCAAGCCAGTGTGCATGTAAATTAGCACAGAATTTGAAAATATTGTGCAGAGGACTTGCAACAGTCACCTTCATCTATTTCTTAGTGTTTGACACTTTGAATTATTTTATGAATTTAATGACACACGTTGCTATTAGCAAATTTGCAGTACATGTTCCACAAGAGAGGCTGGAAAAAGTCTCAAGTTTAAACCCAACAAATCTTATTAGGGCTATGGAATATCAAATCATCCAACTTAACTCATTACATCTTAGCCTCTTCCACAGGTTTGCATAAACTACATGTTGGAAACGTCTTTTGAAAATACAAAATATGTAATTATCAGTCATTAGTATTGGCCATGAGAAGCAGGACATTATTGGTCACTGATATTAACAGAAAAAAAATCCTAAAAAGTCATGCATCCCTAAAAATACTTAGTGGTTCTAATTTCTGTCACAGTTATATGGTCCTGTATCAAACTGCATTAAATTGAAACGTGAAGATCAGCATGTATGAGGAGGAAGTACGATTACACTCAGGTTTCGTTAAGTCTTTGTTCCACAACAAGATAAATAAATATGCATATACTTAATAACTTTTTTGATTCCAGTCTGACTCACTTAATGAATCTGAATGTTAAAAAAATGTGTTTCTGTACCTCTAAGGAGGCCGAGCTGAGAACGCAGGAAGCAGCAGTGATGAAATCTCCAATGAGCATGGTGAAGCCCGGCAGGCCGAGGAAGAAGAAGCGTGGGGAGCAGGAACGGATGATGGTGTTCAAAACATCCTAATATCACACATAAACACACACAAATGTTACTAGGATTCAAACCATGATTTTCACACTGATAATTATGTTATTAGTCATCAACAATCGTCTTGACTTGATACAGGAATAAACAGCCATCATCCATCAGAACCAAAACTTAGTATCTTCTACAATATGTACACAGTTAGATTAGATTTAAGTAAGTGGTATGAGCACAGGGTCTTGAAAGTGTAGGTGGAGTGGAGCAGTTATATTTTGTAAATGGGCCACCATGTGAGAGCCATGGCATGGAGAAAGCTTTTTCTTCCAACAGGTAGGCTAAGCATTTTAAGTATGTTGAGCAGGCACTGGACTGTACATGTCACTAAAGGAAAGAATAAAAAAACAGTAGGAAAGAAAGAGGTGAGAAAGAGAGAGAGAGAGAGAGAGAGAGAGAGAGAGAGGCAGCAGATGGATTGTTCACAGAGGATAAGAGCGAGAACAAAAGACCTCAACTTTAGCGAGTTATGTGTATCCACACACACAAGCGAACCTGTAATTAAAGCCGGAGACAAGGTATTGTTTTGCCGAGGTACAGGCGGCTCAGTGGCAGATGGGTGCTCTTTCAACATTGACATATGCTGTACTGTAGAGGGTTCTGCACAAACTGCTCAAGTATGTACAGTGTCATACCGTGCAGGAAAAGACCACGAAAAGCAACTGAGAGGTTTTCCTGTCTATATTTAGAAGGTGAAGCAGCAGAAAAGAGGTTGATTTATTTGTTCTTTGGTGACAGCAGCAATATTCTTATTTTGGGAAAAAAAAAAATATTTGTATGAGAATGTAGAATCCCAATAAGGCAGAGTGATTGTTCTCTCTTATCTGAGACATTCGCGTGTGCATTTGTGTACAAAGTCAAGGTCCAGGCTAGAAACACCTGCCTTCTTGGCCATAAACTTGTGTAAATCGGACAGTTCAAACATCAGCCTGTTTTCGAGCTGAGCTGAGGGGCACCTTAGCAAACACACATGCACACAATTTCGCTCTCTCTGTCTCTCACAATGACATTAATCACCTGAAGCTTTGGTAAACAGGGAATGCAGGCGAACAAAAGGAGAATAGAATAAACATGCAGAGGCAGTAAGTACTAAGTCAAAAGCAACACGATGTACCGCATGTGGAAAATTGGTGGGAAGAGCTTAAGGATTGAGGGCCCATTTTACCCTCATTTTGTTCGTAATTGACCTCTGAAGCATAATGTGTGGTGCAGTCAGAGGTAATTAGCATGCAACAAACTGTTGCGTGATTGCCTGAAATGAGCATTTTAGAGGAGGGCACAAATACAGAATGCAAAGTGTTTTTTATTGTATGTGTAAGTAGAGGGAATCTGATTTGAGGTGTGTGTATAGAAATGGGAAATGAGTCCCGCATGTGGCTGTGTGCTGGCAGTCGGACTGGCCCCTGCGTCAACAAAAGGTGCATTAACGTAACTCTGAATAGAGCCACCTCAGGCCTTTTTTATTTGGCCTCATCTCCAGGAAAGCACACGCTGTCCACCTGCTGGCCCTCTGGGGTGACAGGGTTCAGGCTGGTATTACATCACCACACACAACATTTGAAATTTGTTTGTCTGATTTACTAAACATGGATGTTTCAAGTTTATTACAGGCAGATTACCTTGTCAACACCGCTACCATCACTGTGACTATCTGGAGTTTTCCCTTCACAAGCTATTAAGAAGTTATATTACCCATCTGCACAACACGTTTTAATCGGCAAGATATGAATCATACACGACCAATCATTATGATTAAAGAGGTTAAAATTTAACTAGCTATGAGGAAATGCATGCAAGGAAAACATTCTTCAACCCGGCATGTAATTTGTTAGTTTATGTTGGATTAAATGGTCTTTTAAGTGTATATGCATAGCTGATTATGAAATTAACAAATGTATTTGTGTGCACAGTCCAGACCTATTAGATATATTACTGCTATTGTGCTCTGTTCATGCCTTTGTTGGACCAGTGACCAGGGGATGGACAATAGCCCTGACCTTGGCACTCTGTCAGTTGGAATAAGATTTCCTCCAAGGGAACTGTCATTTTCCACTAAGCTTTAGGGCCACAGCATATGATTATTTTCAAAAACTAATTAATTTCACAATCGTTTTCCCAATGAACTAATGTTATGGGACATTTTGATAAGCTTTTTCCAGAAAGCAACATTGTCAAAATGATTATTTTGTCCAACTAACAGCCTAAAACGCAACGACTCTTTATTTACTGTCATAAGTGACAAAGAATCCTGACATTCAAGAATGTTTGATCATTTTTCCTGAGAAAAGATTTTTGAAAAATCAAAAAATATTTTTTTACTAATTGTTGAATTAATGGCGAGGATTAACACTGGGGCTTCCCTTGTTGTCTATTAAACATGGCTGGTCAGTTTTTTGTTTTATTTCATTGATAAACAGGCAGTCTAAACATAATGCTCACTCTGTAATCTAGAACATTTTAAATGTATGATTCAAAATGTGTGTTAACATTTTTTTAACACAACCCATAGATTTAACTAATTTATTAGCAGATTTGATGATTTGCAGATGAGCCTCAATCGATGACTACTTGATAATGTATGTTAATTGAAAAAATTGTGAATGAAATAAAAGACAAAGAAAAAAATCTATAAATGTATGGCTGATTTGGAAAAGTATATATTTTTTTCCTTTTTTGGGCAGGGTGGGGGTTGTGGGTGAAGGCAGAGAGGAAGAAGGAGGGGGAGAGTAAGAGCCACTTTCTTATGTTAAGCAGGCGTGCGGCTGTCCTCTATTGTGTGGCGTGAGGACTCTTTTCTCTGGCCAATTTGAGCATGCTTCAGTGGCCAGCCTGGCTCTGGCCCCCCGACGCATTATACAGAGCCACAACAAAAGCTGGAGAATGTTGCCTCAGTCCCTCTCTGTGCCCCCCTCATTGCTCTACTCTACACTACGTTCCCCAGACTCCCCTCCCGCTCCTTCACACACTTGCATACACACAGGCAGGCAGGCAGGCCAGCCTACTCTGGGCCCCCGGCCGACGTGTCAGTCTAACAGAGCGCGACAGACGTCAATCCTTAATTAATCACGTATACGCGGCGGGTGCTCAAAACATTATTTAACGACATGGAAAACATTCTAATAAGCTTGTCGCACTGCCAAGGCGCAATAGAAACCCAGCCAGGAGGGCATGCACACACACGCATATACACACACGCATCCAAAACACCCCCCTCACACTTTTATCCCTGTCCTTTGTTTTGGGGGACTCCATTCATCTCCACTCAGCTTCGTCTGGATGGAATGGAGCAAGGCCAAATTTAAAAATGAGGTAGGGTGTGGCTAAAGGACGAGGAAGATGCCAAAACATCAAAACATTCTTCATCACCACTGGTTGGTATGCAGTTTTCATTACCAGCTGAAATGAAGCCTCAACAGTCTAAGATTGGCACAGCATATGTATGACCAGTCTCAGTTAAAATATCTGGAATAAGAATGGGCACTTTACACATATTTGGTGTAGATAATAAACTTAGGGTTTACCTGATTTACATCAAGAACTAGCATAACAGAATAAGAATCACTGACTCATGTCAAACAGGAAAAAGTAGATGGCAATTTGCCCACTACAAACCCTCTTTTTACAGTTTTTAAACAGTATACATGTATATTGCATGAGTTTGACTGGTGCGCCTTCTGTTGGTGAAAAATATAACAACTAGCAGCCCAACTGTAGGTGCCACCTGCTGGTTGTACCTGGTCATCACTGCTAATGCCCTTATGCATGATGTGGTAGAGGTGCACCATAAATTCACGGTTGGGGAGCACATCCTGGTGCCTGGTCATCATCTCACAGATCAGCTTGTAGGCCTGCAGCTTGCCAGCCTTGTACTCAGCGGACAGCATGGTGGCCTGAGGAGAGGGACATGTTAAGCATCTATTTTTTACAGGGGTGGTGCAAGTAACTGATCAAATGTTTCAATGAAAACCACCGGATTCACTTTTAGCCAATGTGTATATAATGTTACCACAGTTGCTTATCTCAATAAGAGAGGCACATTACCCAAGTTTGACATAAATATGCCACATTTTGGGTTTTATAAATTTGCAGCAACAATATGATTACATACTGCTAATTTAAGTGTATGCTTAGTCACAGCAGTGGCACTGCAAACGCTATCTAGTCAGGTTTATTACTTGTTGATGTTGCTGGGAATGCAATCAAACACAACAAATGTTTATGAAAGCTAAATAATGATCTGCAGCTAATGATTATTTTCATTGTAGATCAATTTGTCAATTATTTTCTCAATTAATTGATTACATGTTTGTTCTAAACAATATAAAATGTTATAAAAAATCTTGAGTCCTCAAATGTTTTGTTTTGTCCACATATCAAAATCATTTAGTTTACTGTCAAAGAGAAGCAAAGAAAGAAATAATTGCAATTAAATTGGAATCAGAGAATGTTATCATTTATTCTTAAAAAACTACTCAAACAACTTAATCAATTATAAAATAGTTGATTTATAGTTAATTTATAAGTCGCCAAATAGCTGATAAATCGTTGCAGCTCTAATGCTACACACACCATGCAGTGCAATGTGACAGAACTGATTAGTCTGCATGCTGTGTGCCTACTAAACTATAAATCACTTAACATCCAACCTTAGTTCCTTTTTTTCCATTTTGCAAATTTTTCACATTAAAAGTATTCAGTTGTTGTGAGTGTTGTTTTCTTAATGTTGTCTGTTGTGTTGTTGATACCCGAAAGAGCCAGGAGGCCAGCATTCGAATTGGAGGGATGAAGGCAGGCTGGGGAGGAGAGGACTGGTTGTCAACACTGATCCCAAGATTGTCCCGGATCTGTAAGCATATGTTCACTTTCTGTAATTAAAAAGAACATCAAGGGGGAAAAAAATGCTTCATATGGTGGTTGGTTTTGCCCCTCCATCTCACCTTGCAGAGCTTGTGCCAGAGCTCATAGAGATAGGAGAAGACCTTGGCGTGGATTTTGGGGCAACGGATGTTGTTGACATCTCCAAGGATACCCAAAATCCTCCTCCACAAGACGAAGGCTGAATCAGCATGCCAACCAGTCAAGGTCCCACCCGCAATGATGCTGACATCATCAGCCAGACACTCACTACTGTCTGCAAGATCAGAGAGAGAGAGTTTGGGGTGATTTGGGTTAGAGAATAAGTAATTTGGTTCATTTTTTTGTAGTTGCTGATACTTCATACAAAGTGAAACATGTTCATAGGGGACATGCGATTCAGTCAACAAATGCATATACATACATTTAATTTTGAAAACTCTCAAAGGCATCATGTTACTGTTAGAGCAGTTATTGACCAAATCCTAGCCACACTGTGCATTTTCCCAAATGCATTAAAGCACTAAGATCCTTGTTCAGATCAAAGCGCTGAAACATTTTTGGGGAAACCAGCACAAGTTGCATGCATCAGCCAAATTAACTGAATCGTAAGAGGACAGTGCCACCCAGTGGGAAAAACAAGAATGATGGGGAGTAGATCAGGCCCGGAAAAGAGATAGATGTTGAAACTATGGATAATGAAGCAGATCTGAGGTGATTATTAAAGGAATAAGCTTCCTGCGCTTTGATTGCTGCATAACAATAAAATAAGATATACAGTAATGAACTGTATGTTTGGTTCAAACTGAATAATTGAAGTAATTGAAGGATCTGCCATCTGGGAGAATGTAAAGAAACGTGGATGGATGGAAGTGTAATGTTAGTAAAGGAAGTCAAGGAGGAAAATATAGAGCATGGATAGTCAATGGTAAATGAGGACTCTGTGGTCTATATGATGAGTAGCAGCTGGGGAGCAGTACCCAAGTGGTGAGGCATGTGTAAGACAGACTGATGCATGGTGTCATCCAGGGGGCAGTCCCGTGGGCACTCTGTGTGCACCAGCAGGGCTGGAGAGGCGGGCGGGTTCTGGGGATAGTGGTAGTGGTTGTGGTGGTGGGACGGGGGTGCAGAGTGGGGAGGGTGGGCACACGCAGGACCTATAAACAACAACGGGAAAGGGATAAAACTGGGTTTGAGGAAGGGAGCAAGGGGATAAAGGAAGAGTGACAACTTCATGATGATCACGATGTGGGGTAAAACAGACACATTCACATACAGGGGCGGGAGGGGCAGAGTTGAAAGAACAATCTTTCTCCATCTATAATTATGATGGAGGAAAGAGGAGAAGATGGGGTAAACCTTTGAAAGTACTCTTTAAATAAAGATTATCATTAAAACCTGAAGAGGTAAGTATTTTCCTATCTAAATACATATATCTACAACCAACATATACCACAGTTCTGACTAAATTAAACTGTACACCACAGGTCATTTTCCCTTCACAACATTCAAAACGGCCAGCACACAAGCCGTCAGCTGGATTTAAAAGATTAAATGGTTTAGCCAGAGAGGCACTGTAGCAGATACTGACATGCTGGTTAAGTTTCCTTACTGGGACAAACTACCATGACTAATCCATCAAGGTTACTGCAGACTCTAAAAATCATTGAACCATTTCAGCAAATTTGGCTCTGTGCTGAATGTTTACAACAGATTGCTAAGAAAGATTGTGTTTTAATAAATATGTAAGTATCTGATGTCTTGGCTGAATACAATTATTTAAGGTATTCTCTATGACTTTTCTTCTGTTATTCATAGTTTCCAGTTGATCGGCTACACTGAACCAAACAGTTAAAAAGCCATAGAAAAGACATTACCTAAACGTACCTCATTGTGCATTTCTCTCTAATTGACGCTCAGTAGCTTCTTTATAACATCCTCTCGGTCTGCTCATCAACTATACAAGGCCAAGTTCCTACGTAGTGTTGTTCTGTTATAATCCATTGATGGATAGAAATAAATCTTGAATAATAACGTAAAGTAAAAATCTGTTTCTGCTGCTCAGGATGAGTTTTTAATCAGCTCCAATACCTGCTAGAGCCTCATTGTGACTGAGCAGAAGACTCCCCTGGCTCTGGGGGTCAGCTGTCACATCCATGTGGGCTGACTGTGTGGACTGAGTGTCAGCCTCCTCATCAAAGGCCTGCCAGGTAACCTCAGCTTCATTGAGGCAGCCATTGGACGTCTCACTGCTTATACTTTCACCTAGGCAGGGCGAGTAAATGAAGTAGGTAAAGGACATAAATAGTGTGAGAAGATTCAAAGAGGAGATGGCTGTGTATGGGCACATGACTATTTACTTTCAATCCATAAAAAGAGCAGGCATCACTTGATGCTTTAGTGTTTGATTTATCTGATGAATTTCCAAAATTTTAAAAACTGAGATTCTTCACGTGCAACACAATGAAAACAGAGCTACATGGATATTCCATTGATTATCATTTACAAAAAAGAATCGATGATGTTATCGCTAACTTTTCTCTCTGAGCTTGGGTCTTGTGTAGTTCGTATGTCCCTCAGTGTTGCACTCTGTCTCAGATGGACTGCTGCTCCGCCGGATGAGGATCTAGGAATACAGAAACAAACATTAAATGAGAGACACTTTAAGGGGCAAATCTTACTCTTTACTTTCACATAATATTACAGCACAAGTTGATTCTTCTTACCACTGGTGGCTCACTGCTCCCTCTCCTCCCCTCAGATGTCCTGCTATCAGAGCCACAGGAGGTAGGGGAGTACTCTCTCTTCTGGGCTGAAGAGCAACAGGGGATATTAGAAAAAGGCAGAGGGATCGTTCTACCATTACCTTAATGTCCTTGAATCATATTAGACGGACAACACTTTTAATATGATGAGGACTTTAAAGCCAAATCTGGCTCTTTACAACTCTTTTAATTTCCCTGTGATTAACGACAATATATTTACTAAACTCGATGAATAAATGTAAGGATAGAAGCACTTCCTGGACAGAAATTCAGGTGCTCAAAGAGGTGCCTTTTGGATAGGTTTCTATACTAATTTTTGTTTATTTGGTCTAACATGACCATGCCTTGAAAACAAAGGTATGTTAATAGATTAAAGAGTGCCTTGGAGCTTTCTTCAGTATTAAATATAGTCTTCTATAGTACTGTTTTAAAAGGGGCATATGGCCATGATTAGCAAATTATCACATTCTGTTTTATTTCTGCTGGGTTTGCAATACAACAGATAAATAAAATAATAATAACCCTGGTTGCCTGATATTCTCATATCCTCTTTATAGATGATGAACTTAAACCTTGAATAAAATCTCAGATCTTTAACATTATGTATAAAAACAAGTCTGCTTTCACACGTCAAAGTACTGGTAGGTATCCATCAAGGATTGCCTCAAATTGTAGACCATGGCCTAATACTATTCCACCACGTCTAACTATCTTCTACACACCTATAACATCTAACCCAATGTTAACAAAGGCAAAGGCCTAACCTTAACTGGCAAATTTGTTTGTCCGTTTTTATCGAGGTATCCAATGGCTTCCATGTACCTTTTCTTAATACAAGTCATTGTGGGGGATGTTATTTACCTAGAGAATTGTGGGGTAGATAAATCCAGTTTGCATTTGTATACGCTGTACCTGGTAAAGTTTCAGACAGCTGTTGGGTGATGTCTGAGGTGCTGCTGCTACGTGGCAGAGGGCTCTCCCCTCCTCCCAGCTCCTCCTCCCCCCCACATTCTGACAGCTGACACTCCTCCACGTCTGACAGGCAAGAAAAAGAAAAGAAATAACATAGTTAGGCAGAGCTACAGTACCACACCAAACAAAAACTGTCACACAAACTTTTAAAGTCAACACACCAAGACAGTAATTTGTTTTTTTTAAGGCATTAGAAGACACAGTATAGATGAAGTTTGAATACATTAATGACATCATCGGTGAGAAATTAGGACATGCACACATGCAGTGGTGACACAGTCATACTCTTGCTGTAGACTCTATTTCTACACATTGTCAGGCTGCCATATGTGTTTTTTCAATAGCCAGCCCAAGACAAATTCTTGTTAAATCATAAACCTCTCTGATCCAAATACTGTCACATCAGACACAGAAACCGGTAGTGTATGACAGATAGTGACTGATGAATGGAAAGACAGGGCAGAGGTCACAAACACACAAACACATGCAGCTCTCAGAACACACTTTACCTGAGAGTCTGTGAGAGCAAGCAGAGTTACCAGAAGAGATACCAGGCAAGAAAGAGCTCACAGTGTGGAGCAGCATAGGAACGCTTTTAGTAGTGGGCAAAGCCTCGTATAGATGAACACAGTTGCTGATGGACTGGCTTCGCTTAGCTTCCATCAGGGAAAAAGAAGAGGAGAACGAAGAAAGAGGGTAGAAACAGAATAGAGGTAGAGGGAAAAAGACAGTATTAACAGCAGGTACAATAAAGAAGAGCAGGCCAGAATTTGACCTGAATTTGAGAAAATAATTTCAGAAAAAAAAGACAGCCGAGGCTCTGATTAAAGAACTGTAAATCAAATTCTTACCGGAAGAAAATACATTATTAAACAAAATGAGGGCTGGGCGATATGGCCTCAAAATAATACAGCATTTTTTAGGCTACATTGACATTTTTGATAAATAATCATGAGTAATGTGAATATAATGACTCAATGGGTGAAGGTAAGTATTGAAACAACAGTCTGGCAAGTTTACTGTGATGCAGTCTTTAAAAACAGGAAAAAAAACAACACTTGCAGCATATAACCATATGGCAACATTGAAAACCTAAACATATAGTCTCAAAATATGATAACAATATAATATCTATATAATTTCCGGTCCTTAACCAAATTCATTTTTTAAGTCACTGAAACAAGATTGTTGCATGCATTGCCAGCAGCCACTAAATGCACCATGTAGAGTGCAGTCAGTCAACAGAAGCAGGCAGCAATTTTCTGCAAGCTCATAGCAAGATTTGAAACAGGACGGGTTGAGGATATAATGCAATTTTACACAGGTTTTGTCATTCTGGGGAGTGGACTGACGGTAATGCAGTGATGGCAGCAGGTTGGTGGGTGGATGGATGGGTTGGGACTGTGGATGTTTGTACTGCAGCTTTGAACTTCAGATTTACTAGACCCCTAATACTGACTATTGTGTAAGATGCAGCATCACACTGACATTTGCTCAGACTAGAGCCTGACTGATACTGAATGAGAGTATTGTTATTTGAGAGGTTGAAAATAATAATTAACTTTATTCATAAAGTACCTTTTGAAACAAAGTTTACTTTACATAGGAATCTTATAATTAATACAAGTCAGCACCACGTTTAGGTTTGCAATATACCACACTAGGGCCTTATCCTTAAATTCATACAATTTATAAACAATATAAATGTAACAATAACTTGTTTCACCGATCAACTGGAAACTATAAATAACAGAAGAAAAGTCATAGAGAGTACCTCTTTTTTGTAACTGCAGTGTGCACTCTTCACAGCAAGGGTCACTCAAGTTCACAACACATCAAATATATACACATGTGTCGTTTTCTCAGTTAAGTTTACTTATGTGTGATGCCTGAGAGATGTCCTACTATATTTGACGTGTTGCCTGTGGACGCGCATGCTACACGCGCATAGCAAGCAGTGGACAGTGGAGATATAAAATGTGCAGGCGGGTGTGGAGGTGTTGGAGTGTCACTTTATGGTCCTTGTGTGTGATGTGTTGGGAACCCCTGCTGATCAGTTTTCCGAAACGCAAAGTCGTAATGTTGTTGTGCTACTAGCATGCTGACCTACCAGTGACTGTTTCTGTCCTCATCGACAGATTAAACATTAAACAACAGTAAAGTCATTACGGACTTCTACTCTGCTTATGATCTCTGGTCATGTCTCCCACAGCAGGTTAAAACATGGCGGTCTTAAAGGGATTGTCGGCATCCACAGATGTGTTTTAAACTGACATGTGACACGTTACTTTACACTCCACTGTGGCTTCAGTCGTAGACTGATCACCAGCTTATATGATTGGTCAGCGCAATGTGATGTCTGGCTGTGTTTCCCCAAAAGTTAACCCAACTTTTCGGCACACACTGTTGTAGCAATAAACTACCCTCATTAAAAAGAATGGGAAAACCTGCGTCTTTGCTCCAACGCCTGATCCAAAGTAAACTCATTCGCTGTGCTATGATATGCTGTGTTTTTTCCCCTCTTGGAACGCCTGCCAGATGTGACACTATGCCCATGGCTAAATCCTCGATTCCACCTTCGATTTAGAGGGCGTCATTTTGATTGGTATCCGAATTACAATCGAGATTGTGACACCAAAAGTGCAAATCCTTGTTGCTTATTGTCCGACATATATGCCAAAAAATGACAGAGATACTGTATATCTGTTTTGTACATTCGATGACCATATTGGTAGAGATGATAGTGATAAAATTAAAAGATGACATATATGATATAGCCCTTAAACTAAACACATGTTAGCACACTGTTCTGCCAAATCTGGTCTTAAATGTATTTTCAAAAATGAATTAACCATAAACACTGGACTATGCTAAGCTATGTGCTGTGTATTAGAAATGTTTCTTAAAGTTGTGAATTTAATTGTTATTTATTCAGGACAAAGGGGAATGGGGTGACTTTGCCTTTTGATGCTTTATTTGAATGTTGCTACTAAACACAGTAAAAGAATTAACTGTGTACAGGCCAAACCTACAACACTGCATCTTATTTCTGTCTAAAGGATATAATCTTATGGTATTATAATTCTGACACCAATTAGTAAAGGTATAACTGATAACCATCCCAGCAATGATAGAGTGAGAGCTGGTTCAACTGAGTCTCTGTAGTTGGAGAAGCTTAATGAGTACCATAATGAAATATCCAGTTTTACCCCATTATCAAGACAAGATCTCAAAAACAATATTAGTTTGTATTTGCATGTGCAAGTGCAGCCAAGTTTTGACAGTTGTCAAAATGAGGCATTGCCATTGTGTGTGGATAGCACTTCAGGCTTAATCTCAAAGAGAGCAATGAAAGAGGAGAGTTCTATTCTCTGCTTTCAGCACACTTTAATTATGCCTTTCAGTGAGAGAGAGATACATCGTCTCTGCTACAGCTCACCACTGCTTCCCATTTATGCATATTAATGAGCATTAATTACACTCTTAATGAAACTATCAAAAACTGCCGTGCAATTGATGTGTGTGGGTCTTCTCTTGAGGAGTAGGGAGGAGGGCTGTCGGCCCTTTGAAGATCAATGTGGGAGAAATCCAATTAGGCCAAAGAAAGGGAAGGGAATTTGAAGCGGTAGTGTTTAATGTCCATCTTTGCTTGCATGCAGCTACAAACAAATAGACTAACAGAATAGGTGCATTAACATGCACACAAGACACAAAATAGATGTCTCAGCACACACACACACACACACACACACACACACACACACACACACGCGCGCGCGCACACACACAAACACAAACACACACCTCCTCTAAGACTTCATCCTTCAAGCACAGATACATCTGCTCCTAGCTCAACAAGCTCGTCATTTTAGTCCGTTGGTAGTAATTAGAGGGGTGGAAGGCCAGGGAAGAAAAAGGGATTGTCTCTGTCTTTTATTCTCTACATTAAGATTCTGTCTAGACTAAATTAAGTCGAGCAAGACAGGCATTGCAGCTAGTTACTAACTCTACTGCCTTCCAGCTCAACTTATAATTAGCCTGCCACATTCCCATCCGATAAGGGCTGTTTGCAGCGACTGAATTGAGCTAATGACAACGAGTGTCCAAAGCTGGCCTTTGACATGCCGTTGGGGGGATTGCGCTGTATGCCTGCAATCGAAATGACATAGAAACATGTTGACATTGGCCGATGACATATGACGGGAACAATGGGGGCCATCTGCTGGCCTCTTTGTCTTTTGCATTGGGCCTTTCAACGACACCTGGGCTGGCATACACACGGACCTGTCTGAAGGCTTACACAGGCAGTCAATATGTCCGATAGACCCTGTGAGCTGAAGCTTTGCTCCACAAGCTTATCAGTGCTGTGTTGTTGGCCCACACAAAGCAAGAAGATTAACACAGCATGACTACAGACAAGTACACACAGGCGGAGGCTCTCATAAAAGCTGTCCCTTTGTATTTTATTTATGGTCTTTGATGGTATAGTGACTGTTATCACTGATATTACAGGTACTTACCGGAAGCCTTCTGTCGGACGTTGTTACGGGCTTTCTCTACACCAGGAGCTCCTGATGTAGTGGCAGAGCGTATCCTCATGGGCTCCTGAACCCCTGGCCCACCCTGCTCCCCTTGGTTCCTCCAGCTCAGTGAGAAGGAACGTGCCACTGCTGCCGCCTTCTGGGAGTCCTGGATCACTCCTGACATGCAGAGAACACCTGATGATTATTTAGGTGTCAGTGTACAAATTATTATTATAATCAAGCAACTAAATATTTGGATCTCACCTGACAAACAAGATACTTCACTGTGGCTTTAAGCAATACAGTGTGCCTTAAAGGATGATTATGGTTATGATGTTTTAGTATCAAAAAGGTCATATGAATATAACACACACATCCACACACTGCTTTTAGTGCAGGCATGTCCAAACTATTCCACAAAGGGCCATGTGGCTGCAGCTTTATGTTCCACCCAGTCAAGAGCACACAGTTTGACCAATCAACTTTCTGAAGACTGAGATCAGTTGATTAAATGAGTCAGGTCTAGTGTGCTGCTGCTTAGATGAAAAGAAAACCTGCAGCCACATCGGCCCTTTATGGAACAGTTTGGACATGCCTGTTTTAGTGGCTTTTAAAATCACTGTCTGGTTGCCCATTTCTCTTCAAGTGCATGTGCAGCATGGGTAATATCTGAACTAGCTTAAGCATGTGGTCAAGTGCAAAATTAAAGCTCACATATGTAAAATGTGAACATTTTTGTCTTTTGCAGGAAGGCAGCGGGGCACACTGATGGATGGAAGGCCAGTATATATTTGTCACTGCTGTAATGTTTAGCAAGCAGTAAAAGACCCAAAGGGCATTCAATTTACAATGAAGACAAAAATTCCCATTTGAAAAGCTGGAAAAAGAAAATTCACTGCTTTGTTCCTCAAAAGATTCACAGAATGAATCAAGTAACTGATTATTAAATCATCATCATCTGATATAGAAACAACTTTGGGTTTAAAAAACACAATGCAGAAAAAGACGCTGTTTGGGAAGGTTTATATTCATAACCAAATTTCCTGTTTACCTGTTTCAATGCACTGCTGTCATTTAAGAAAAATAAAAATGTGTTGATCTGAAAATTATCCTGCCTACATTATATATCTTGTCACAAGTGTTTAAGGGATCACGGTGAAAAAATAGTTTTTTATAACCAATACATTAATAATGGAATTTCTTCCTTCTTAATATCGGTATCAACCCTGAAAAAGTGCATATCCATTGTTCTCTTCTATTTGTGTAAAATGTTGTCATAATTATCATCATATACATTGTCAGGCAATAGTCAAAAAAGTGTTTTGTGAGGTCACAGAGACCACAACCTCTGAAAACCAAAATCTAAACTGTCTAGTGGATCCAAGTGGTTCAAATTGATGTTTGCACCAAATGTGAAGAAATTCCCTCAAAGTGTTCTTGAGAGATTGTGTTCACAAGTATGGGACAGACAGACAATACAGAATACCAAATGCTACCATGGCTATCTCCAGCGCATATGTATAATACACTGACCTGAACAGTTACCAAATCCAGAATAAAATCCATCTAATCCAAATTTCTTCCCCTCCCTTGTTTTCACTCTCACCACGTCCTCTCTGCTTCTTCTCCTTCTGTTCGCTGAGTTTGTCCAGAGGCAGGTTGGACATGTCCAGGCCATAGACAGAGCGTGCCAGCACAGCCGTTAGCGAGTCCATGATGCTGGCCCACTCTGTCACCAGCTCCTCCCAGCAGGTAAGAGAGGACAGCACTGCCAGCAGCTCGTCCCATAGCTCCCGGGAGATAAATACACACAGGTTGGCTCGCACCCATGCCACGATGATGGTCTGAATGCAAGATGAGACGGGCAAGGATGAAATAGCAATGACAGACACAGTTGTGGCTAGGAATTCCAGCACCTGATCAGATGTGACAGCAGAGTTCTCACACAGACACATAGAATTTGGTATAGTATTCATTTGCCTTTTTGTCAACAACCAACAATACATTCAAGACACACATACAGGCACACCCGCACACACACACACCCACACACAACCAACAAATTGTAGTTGTTACTCATGAAGGACATATAATCATACACATGAATTTTCTGCAATTATAGCGTACTATAGCTGAAGAGCACGGAGAGTAGATATGATGGCATATTCACACTCACTCCCTCATCACTTTCCCATATAAATTAAATACCTTGTATATCAGTTAATGTTAAGGGGCCCTCACACTGCCCAGACTCAAACCAATGGCCAACTGCCTTTATCCGACTACTCTGCTGCCTCTTGTCTGACCTGTATGGCAGAAAAGTTGCATTGAAACATACCACCTTGACTACTGCCAACTACACAGTAGGGTGTACATTCTGCGCGAGATGCAATAAATCTCCTTAAAATCGGGTGGCCCCAGTCTCGTGCCAGTAACCAAAAACATAAAAACAGGAAATGACGGAATGGAGTGCAGACCATAGATTATCAGAGAAAAACGAAGCGCGCACAGTATTGGCTCAGTATTTGTTTGACCTGAGAAGATGTTTGTGGAATAGAATACTTGGCATTACTTGAAAGTAATCATTATGGCTGAGCTGATGGTCACGTTATTATACGAAGATGTTGCAGGAGGGAAAAAGTGGTTGTTTACCATCTTCACTTCCACCCCTCCCACACACCGCGCTGATTCTCTAGCACGCCGCCAATCAGAATGGTCATTGAAAAGCTAGCAGACAACCAGTCAGAGTATCTGATGTCGTACAATCCTCCAACCACCAACATTCTCAGACTTTGTAACTTCCAACACACTTAACACACCAAACAGATGAGTTTCTGAACTCGTCCTAGTCTCCCCAAATGTTTAAGACATCCAACGTTAGGGGCCAGTGTGTTCCTGCCTTAAAACTAAGTACCTGAAGACCTACCCTAAAAAGTATAGATGCTAAACTTTCAGCAAAGCTGTCTTTTCTTTGGTTTTCCTGTGGTCTCTTCATCACTGCCTCCGTGATCCTCAGCAGTACCTGCAGCATCTGCTCCCTATATAACACAGACAGCAAATAACAAGTGTCAACCAAAGACAAGGTTTAAAAGGATGAAGAATCCTGATAAAATCAGATGACATGGAAGAGCTATGAAAGAATGACTGAAAAAATCTTGCACATGTATCTGATGAACTCACTGACCATGTCTGCGTATTCATCGTGTGCTCCATGATCATGTGCCTGTAAATGCTGAGAACACCCTTGCACACCTCAACCTGGTTATCTAGGAGTTTAGGTACATCCTGGCACGGCTCCAACAGGAACACATTGGAGGAGTTAGTCAGGAACACCTACACACACGAAAATGGAGCCAAGATGAAAAAAACAGCAAAACAAAAAGACGAAATAAGAAAACAGTAATGATAGACAAAGGTCATACCATGAGTACTGCTGAATCAAAGCACAAAATGCTGTGATCTCAGGATAAATCATAGACACATACCTGTAGTGTGGACTGGATACCAGCCTTTACATCCCTGTTCTGCTCTTCAGTGAGAAAGCCCCGATTGATGGCACTGCTGAATGAGTAAGTCCTCCCCCAGCTGGACGTCCGTCTGTGGCCATGACTCTGTGACGTCTGGTAGAAGATAAGGCAAGACATTTGATTGGTCAGTATACCAATAACATATACTATACTCAGACTATATATAAAATACATGCCTGTTTATCTATGCTCTTTTAAGTGTAAGCATTCTGTATGCTTTTCATCTTACAACGTGATGATAGGTGAATCTAATGTCACATTATTTTTTCCAAATCAAAATCTCAAAACGTTTAACAAATCCATTTAAAATATTTTTCAGTTTCAAAAGCAAAACTTAAATTGCGCTAGATTAATTATGAGGGCCTAAAATATGCTGCTGATCTTTGTTCTTCTTTTAATTGGCTGTGTGTGTGTAAGAGATTTCACCTGTGCGTGCATGCTGTTAGTCTCTGTGGTGAGTGTCTGCTCAGAGTCATCCACTTCATCTCCCTGGGTAGCTGTGTCTGGCTCTGTCATGAAGCCAGGCTTCTCCTGCAGAATCCACTTCCTGTACACTTTGATCACCTTTCTGGTTGCCGATGCCTCGCAGGATGGCAGCAGGAAGGCCTTAGGTGGGAGAACATGGAATTTTAATTTGGACTGTTACAGTATTATGAGTGGTTTTAAAGGTAGTCTGGTAGTAGGAAAGGCCTTCATGTTATGTTGAAAAATGTCCAGGAGAGGGCAGCAGAGTACATGTTATCACAGTGTCACCATCCGGCCTGTTTTCTACACATGACCAAAACTGAAATCTGTACAATCCTTGCAAATTTATCTGAACAATGTCAAATAAAGAAATGATTCTTGGTGACCCGACTATACCTGGTGGAAGACCTCGTTGACAAAATTCACATTGTCCCTGGTGGACAGCAGGATGGCGTGCACCATGTCATAAACATAGCGGTGCTCCTCCTCAATGCTACACAAACTGGAATCACTGGGCCGTCGATCTGACAGTGTGCTGCTGTTGGAGTGGCTCTTCTCAGGCTCCCCTCCTGGCCCGTTCGTATCACCATCTGATGTCTTATCCTTCTCCTTCTCCTTCTCCTTCTCCTGGCTGCTACTGCCTGCAGTGACAGTCTGGGTACCACAGACACACAGAAATTACTTGGTCGTCTAGCATCTCTCATGGTCAGTTTTAAGGAGAAAGTGATACTGTATTGGTTATGACGAATAATGAACATCACCTCCATGTAATCACAATATTATTTTCTCCCTGATTTCTATAACTTTGTTCAAACCAGAAATCTACTGCAATGCATATAAACCTCAATGTATCATTTTAAACACTTATATATAATGATAAATGATACATATCTAACTATGACGGAGTCTTGTTGGTCCTGATTTTTCACGACTTCACAGCCAGTGATGTTTAAATGTAGTTATTTGATTTCCAAGTTTTGCGCTGCCAATTGACATGTATACTGCAGTATTTCAAAGGACTGATTAATTATGAATCGGTTTGAATATTTTCTCTTTGTGTCTTTCCACAGATGCATGGGCTCAGGGGTTTTGCTGCAAAAATACTTTCACAATAGTGTGAAAATTCAACATAAATGGTACCGGCATGCTCACCTGGATGAGTTTGGGAATGACCTCAGTGCCGTTCTTGGCGCTCTGCGCCACGGCAGCACTGCTGACATACTTCTTCTCCAGGAAGAAGGTGACCAGCCAGGTGATGAAGGCCACACGGGGTGCCAGGTACTGGTCCCTGGTGCAGAAGGTGCTCTCATTGTTCCGTGTCACTGGCACATACAGGGGTTTTGGTCTGTGGTGGGGTAGGTCTAATTGACCAGTGGGATGAACAGTTAAGGAAGGTGAAAGAGGAGGGGGAAAAAAGGAGAAAAAGAAAAGAGCAAAAGACAAAGAGATTAAAAATCAGCTTCCGGTGTCTTGCTGTTAACTTGTTTAGAGTTTTCATGAGTGTTGAACACTCAAACATAGGGTTTGGAACAATTGTTGTTTTGGAGTCCCATATCACAACAGCACACATCATTCTCTCTTGTTAACAACATTTGTTTGTGTAGTTTACCTTAAATGGTTAATGACTCAGCACATGATTTACTGAGTGGAGGGATGACATTGTAGGGTTTGCAAAGGAACTTAAGGTTTAACATCTTACTTCTCAAGCTCCTATTATAGAATATAAAGCTTACTAACTTTGCTGTCTCCCCTTTAGCAAAGACAACTCACTCATTTATTTTGCACCAGGCCCTTTCTGTGTAGGCTGTGTGTTTGAGTGAATATTGTAAAACACTGTGTCTAAAACAATGGTTAAGACGTGTTTCTGCATGCAGTGATCTAGTATCAAAAGGGTAAAGGGTACTTCTACAAATGAACAGTAACACATACAGTATGTGCAGTAACAGAATACAAAGGACGAAGGCAAATATTATATATACCATAAATCAGCTTACCTAATAAAGGCTTGTAGAGATTTGTAAGCTTGGTGAAGGAGGGGAATAGATGTGGAAGGTAGTACTTCTTGAAAAGACTGAAGAGAAACCTGAAGCCTGTATCCTGGTTCTCTTTGTTCTTCCATTCTAAACTGGATGCCTGGCAGATGGAGCACAAAGGCAGACAAGGTCAGGTGACAGGCAGCAGAGACGGTTCCAGCATCACTCAGACAGTGAGACTATATTGTTTTCAACACAATCGTTTGAAGGTTGGTCTAACAAGACGTCTATAGTGGGAAAATGGTTTGGGTTAGATACACGGAAGATTAACAGAGTCCAACTTTACACACTTAACAATCAATATTGTATTTAGTTGTATATTGCACTGTTGTACAAGGAACGGATTACATAAAATGCACTGTTAACAAAATACACTTAAAAGGAGAATAAAGACTTTAAAAGCAGTTTAAACAAAAACAAAAATGGCAGAAGACTATACCTAACATAACCACTGACCCACAAAAATGTCTCCCTCTATCTTACAAGCAACCCTGCGTAGTAATATAACCTGTGCTACTGCAGTCACCCAGTATCTACAAGGGACTGAGTTCAAAGTTGATATTAAGTTGATATGAAAATATCAATCATAATGATAATGATAAGCACACTGAAGCCACTGCATAATCTGGCAAATAGTCTTACTAGCATATTTTGGTATTACCTGGATGACCATGTACTTGAGCAGGGTTTCGAGGATGTAGCATGTCTGGTCATCTGCTACCTTTTCTCCTACCACAGCTGGGACCAGTGGGGTAATCTCTTCAGGCACCACCTTGGCTGCACAGATTGATAGATATAGAGGTGTTTAAATCAAGTGCAGGAGTTATCAAAAAAACCCCTACACAATCCAACATCAGTTGAATATGTTTCAGATGACCTCAATAGCTTTCCTCATTATTTCACAGACTTTGTAAGCTTTGTGTTTATCAATTAACACAAGTATGAGGATCCATATTCACCATCAGGGGGGTTGGAGAAGGGGTTGTAAATGATGGTGTCGAGGGTGCAGGGCCCTCTAGTGGAGGGCACAGCAGGGAATCCTGGCACCAGACAGGCAAAGATAAGGAACTGCTCCTCAGCACAATTGTCCCTCAGGGCCTGCAGCCACAGCAGGAAGAGACGGATCCCCTCACAGCGGATCTACACAGGAGGAAGAGGAGACATGTTAATGGATACACAGATTTAAATAATCTAGAATCCAGACATAAGAAATCCTTCACTGAAGGTAAATGTGTCCTACTACGCAGTCACATTTTGAAGATTTTTTTATATTCATACAATACCTTGAAAGAATTTCCAGTGTGTAGAAGCTTTTTCAGAATAGAACCTGGAAAAAGGTGAAAAACCCAATTGTCAAAGATTTTTGCAGTCCAAACAGTCAAAAGAGGTCTTTACAACACAAGCACAGACACAACAGACGGCACAAAGCTGACAGGGAGGGACCTGCTTGTCATCTCCACTGAGGCAAATTGACCTTGATAGGCGGTTCTGACAAACTAGTGGGGAGAGTGGCGAGGCTTCACATTTTCCTGATGAAAATTAACATCAGTTGGCAGCGACATGCATTCATGAAGGCAATCTGGTTCCGCTGTAATCAAATGAGACATTGCTCTGATTGCTAAATACCTTGGGCGGGAGAGGTCTGTGTGCGTGTTGTGTGTGTGTGTGTGTGTGTGTTAGGACATACTCTTGGCAGCCTGCAGACAGCACTGTTTTCATGTGGGCTGTGAAGAAATTTTAGGTAGTTCTTTTGATTTTAAATTAAGGATTATGATTAAAATTGGGATTTCGTGGGAGCAAAAATTACTTCAGAGGTGTGTTTAAGGCCGTTTTCAAACATATAACTTGATCTGGTCCAACCAGTTGACGGGATTGTAAACTTGGTGCATTTTCTCCTTGGTTTGACCAAGACGACCTCCTTTCTAGGGTCTCAATGCGGTTGTTTTTGTGTGCACCTGGATGTGATTTTGCCCAGACAAATCTCACAGAGGGGGAAAATTAACCAGTCTGACACAACACAAGTGTGAAAACACCCCAAATCTTGACCAAGAAAATCATTAACTGAGCGACACAACCCAGAGATATCATTCAGTGGCAGCCATGAAGAACTGGCTGAGTTACTCTATAAGTTTCCTCGAGTGGTTCTTTTGTTATTCCCGTTTACCAGGTTAGATCATAATATTTCTATGTTTAACACATAATGGTCTCAAGAAATTCTTTCACAGTTTTTGGGCTGAGGACAGGATGAATTAGAAGTAAGCAGGCAGGGAACAATAATGATCTATGTCAAATCACAGCGCTTGGAGCTACAAGGATAAAAACCACTACAAATTAATGATGTCACTCCTGATGTACCCTACCTACCCACCGTAAGTACTCCAGTGCATTAAATTCATTTTACCAATTAAACTAGAGATTGAATTAATCTAAAAATATCAAAGAAAAAAGTTATCTTAAAAATTCAGTTAAAACTCGAGCTATCGAGCCAACACCACATGTTCTTCAAGCAGAAGCACATGGTCACAGCACACCATCTTGACCAGTGACACAACTGATGAGCACTGAAGAAAATTCTATGCAAGCTCAGGAGAAGGTCAGAGAACAGACTTAAACCTTTGAGGATTTCCTCCAATGACCGACAAACAGGTGAATTTGTGTGGAGCACCCAACCCCTGATGAGTCTCGATATTTGGAATTACAAGCCTGAGGGGAAGACCAATCTACAACAGTGATCTAAACCTCCACTGTTGCTGCCAACGGCTGACAAACAACAGTTATAATTGAGGTTATCGCTTCTTGCAAGGATTTCCTTTTTTGTGTGTGTGTGGGACTGAAATCATGCCAGCATAATTCAATTACTTATTTGCATTTCAGATGAAGTGCTCATTTGCATTTTTCCATTTACATCCCCTTCTAAGACTAATTATTTTCTCTTCATTATGGAGGGCTTAGGCATGGCTGTGGTGATTTTTTCTATCTTACAGGTTTCAGACGCATAAAGAAGATGCAGTATATAATAACCCTACCTATCAGGTGTAATGAACAGACAACATTCAAAAAGCATTTCATAAGTTGAATAGATTTGCAATACATACCTATACTGTGAAACTGCCATCGGTTGTAGATTTTCTCAGGGAGATGTTGTAGAATTTTCTGATGAAAAATAGAAAAATGGTTGGATTAGGTTCAGTCTTTTTTAGGAACCCTATTACCTTCCACAAAGTAGCTGCAAATCTTCCTGGGGGTCCTTGTGAACACAACAAAGAAATACAAATCAAAATGACATAGCATTATTAGAAACAAAAACAAAATATATAAATTATACGTTAAGATTAGGCAACAAATGAAATACCTCTTAACATTAAACAACAAACAACAGAACCCATAAGAAATATAATTTAGAGTCTGGCAATGTTAAGCAGTAACAATAACACAGTAGTTGCATACCAAAGTACTGAGTAGCTCCAGGCTGCACTCTGCAGGATACATATTCACTTGCATCTTAAACATTTCACTATCGTATATGATAGTTAATTGTAAAGTTTTGGACTGTTGGTGAGACAAAGCTGGACATTTGAGGACATCACCTTGGGTTCTGGGAAAAAATGTTTTAATTGACTGATATGTGAAAGACCAAACCAATAAACTGATTAATCAAAGATATAATCAGCCAGTTAAACAGTAATGGAAACAATTGATAATTGCAGCCATATGTTCTGTATTTGTTACTACAAAAGAGGGGAAAGAAGAAACACCAGCTGACATTGTTTTGGTAAGAGGCACTATTAGGAAAAAGCATTATACACTTAAGGAATGCAGCGTGCGTGCCCTTTCCCTCCACTTGGTCTAGCATGTCTGCAGATCCCAGTGACACAGGACAGCACTGAGAAATGTCATCACCTCCCCAGCAAACGCTTTACAACTCAATTAGAGCGCTCTAACCTTTCAGCAGCCTATCATTATTCTTGAATACAGCGACAGGTTAACTGGGTCCCTCTGGAGAGATGAAAAAAAGGCTTGGGGGATGGCAGATGTGTGAGCGTGTGCACGCATGGCTAGTTAATAGTCAGTGCACTGTGAGGAACTGATGCCCCAATGGCTTGCTTCTCATCAAATCCTAATCACTGACCCAATAAGACTTCATGATTGCAATGTAGAGGTCAAGTTTGTCCTTTACTGCTTTACGTATGCAGCGCTGACCTGTTCAACCAGTCACCAACACTAGCTGGCATGATAAATAGCTCATCTCCCCTGCAGAAGAATAGGAGGATTCAGAGCATGACAAAAAACATGCATAACCCATAACTATAAAGATTAAGTCCTCAACAGCCACAGATGCAAAGTAAAAAAAAACAACAACAAAAGTCTAGAAGAACATGAGAAAAAGCTTCAGAGTCTATAGAGCATTTTTTATCATTTTATAGCATGGGAGAAAATTTTTTTTTTCTTTGTTGGTAAAACAAAGAAAACTTCCAAGTGATATTATTGTTGACGCAGATGCTGCAAAGACAACGGGATTGCTTTCCCTCTTCCTGAGTGTACAACACAGGAGAAACAAATAGTTTATTCAGTCATTTAGCTTTTAGTCTATAATGGAAACATGAGAGAAGACAGAAATGTTGCCAGCATGACTGGATCCCAAGTCCAAGGCGATTTTCATGCCCAGTGGAAGATAAAATTGCACTGTAAAAGCAGAGGTTATGGGAAACCAATTTTACACTAATTGGGTAATTATTATATAGTCATTACATTATGCAATCAACATTTACCTAATAATGACAATTTAAAGCAAAAACGTGCCTATTGTCAGAAAGTGACATTCATATCTGAGAGTGAATGCACATGTAAAGGTTACTTATGAAAAGAAACTTGTTATTAACCCGTACCTAACAATATTCTTTGTCATTTTTACATTTGAATTATTAAAATGTAAACATTCCAGACACCAAAATGATAACACGGTGTTGTCAAATCTCCATATTACCAGAGAAGATTTGCTCTCAAAGATGGTATACCATAATATTTCACCCTGTGCTATGCCATGTTATTCTGAGTGCTGTGGTGGTCCAGAAGTCATCTCATGTTTTGAGTGTCTCAGTTTGTCAACAACTTCCTCCTTTCCCTTGTCATCCTCCATCTTTAACTTTCCCCTCCTGTCCTCTGAGACTAAATCCCTGTCATTATCAGTGACAGGTGAGTTATTGAAAGACATACATCACTTAAAGGGGGTGTTGGATGAATATCTGTGCTGTTCAAATACTCTCTGATCCACAGACGTGATGGTGTGCATGTACAGGCGTGTGGTTGCACCTTGCTATTGATCCCACATGGGATTATTACATCTCTGTGCAGGCTCCATACTGGCCTCCTTCACTCGGTCTCCTTGGGGCAGAAGACACATTATGCTAGGCGGTAACACAGCAGGGTAGCCTGCTTAAGCCTTTCCCTGTGTGTATGTGTGTGTGTGAGTGTGTGAGTGTGAGCAGACACAATAACAATGTCATTCTCTCTCCTTACAGAGCACCAGGATGGCAGAGTGGGAATGAGATGGAGAAGCTTGCTCAGAAAGACTCCCTGCAGAGCTGGAATGGCGGCTGCAACAATGAGGAATTTACTGGCTGATAAGAGGCGAATGCAGACTCTGCCGGACTGAGGGTTGGTGGAGTTACTCTAATCTGCAGCCATACTCCAGCATAAAGATGGGGGCATTACTGTTGTACAACTACAGCCTTAACACATTTACATGATCCGCACTTAGGTTTCCAGTCGCAGGGCCTGAACATGACACAGAATACACATCTCCAAGACAAAGTCTGCAAGGGCGACAAGCAACAGACATAAAGCACTCCTGATTGTTCAGAGATTACTGTACCATCTAAGGACAAAGAAATCTCCAGAGAGCCAAAACGACACTGGAGACACAAAGCACTATCCTACTAACACTACATGTGGTAATCAGAATACAACCAGTGTGTCACCACCAACACTTGGGCAATACATACATCTTAAAATACAATAAATAGTATAAGTATTATCTCTGGCCAACAAAGGAAAGAAGACTTGTAAGCCTCATGTATTGTGTGAGAGATAATGTCAGTTAGACACCTGCTTTGTTTAAAATGCTTTGCAGCAAAACAAGACTGCTCATTTACATGCTAACCAAATTTCTTAGCTCACTCTCATTATTTGTTGGTCAATGTGAATTCAAGATGACATTGCAAATGCAAACCTATAATATTATCAATATTAAAGGCTGTGGTTCTCTTTCTAGTTTTAATTTACAATGAAATACCAATCTTCACCTCTGAACAAAATACTAAGATGTTTTGATTCCCCTGTGTGGCCAGTGGGTGGCAGCAGCAGAGTGCAATCAAACTTTTCAGGTGTCCAACTGGCAGCTGAGCTGTCAGGTTTTCCTCTGGTGTGTGAAAGATCCAGACAATGTTAAATGATAAATAAGCACTCTTCCAAGTGACATAAATAAGTATCTATAACTATAGACTTCTAAAGCTGTTCAGGTATAAAGGCTTAACGTGAATTCGGGCAACAACATCAACCTCAGACATCCAGAGTAATTTAGCCAGCTTGTTCCACGTACAGACTCAAGATACAAGAATATTTTTGCACCTTTGCATTATCGAATAATCACCGGCTGGCGGACCGTCAGTCTTAACTTGGACTGAATAAAGGGGAAAGTAATCACTTGGCTAAATGGCCCTGGGTTCATTTGTCAGCAACACATTGGTCAACATGTAGAGGAGGGGTTGATTCAACAAAGAGGAATGTGATGCCATTACAATGGACAGTTAAGACTGTTGATGGGTGTTCATGATGCAGAGAGACACTGTTAATAATTCCATGCTTGCATGGCATTTAGGCTGAGCGAGTCCTAATCAATCATCTGTTTGTTGTGAGCCACAGCAGGTGGATAATAAAGTGCCTCCTTCCTCCTTAATTAGTTTGTGGATGTTAAGTTTTTGGCTTAAATGGGCAAATGCAAATGGAAAGGCCTTCTTTTTTCCTTTTTTTGTATTTATGTGTTGTGTGTGTATGTTGCGTTTTGGTATTCTGAGGATAGTTGTACTATCATTTTGACCAGGATAATCCTTAAATTATACTCTCAAGAACAAAATCATTCCTGGTTAAAAAATGTAATCTAGTAAAAAGACCCAAACAGCATACAGTTCAGCATTATCTGTTAAAATAAGATTAATTACATGTAATAAAGAAAATTACTCCAACAAGACTACTCAGTAAAGTCAGATCTAGATGAGGGGCTTTTACAGAGAGAATAACAGGGGAAATTCAAAGTGCTGAGTCAGGTCCGGATGACGGACTCCAGGTCATGGTGAGGTCACATCCTGGAGAGAAAGTGGATACGTCCAGATTTTCCTCTCCGTTCTGTTGCTCCCAGATTCTGTCCCTTAACCTGTCCCACAACCTCAGTGGCACCAGGATCGAACTGCTTTCAGACAGCAAGAGGTCACATACGGTCATAGGAAAGCATAAACAAACCCGAGTCCCATAAGGCCTGAGAAGCTCAATCTGGTCTTGTGACAGCAGATATTTTTTTTTCTTTTACAGATACAGTACTCTCATCTGGTTTCATTCCTAGAATTACACCTAAACATACCTTCTGCAGAAATAGCATCCTTCAACAACAGCTCTTCAGTACCCTTTCACTAACATACTTACACTTGCCATGAACAACTTGCACTGGTATGGCGAAGATAAAATTATATGCATTCCCCCCTCAACTTTCTCATATTCTATAATTTCATCACAGTGTTTTAATTGAGCTCTTTTCATACTGATTAACAGAAAGACTCAATAAATCATTGTGAAAACAAACATCTACAAATAGACTAGGTATGCACAATAACATTAGCACATCATCGGTATTAACCATCTTTAAAATTAATGGAGCCCAAAATCAAGTGTGTACATATTTGACACACACATTTGAGCCTGACTGATGTTTTGGTTGGCTGATTTTTCCAGCTGATATTGGCTTATCACAGATATAACGATGCTGGTGTATATGTTTGCGACTCTTTTTTACTTTTTAACATTAGGCAGAAAAAGAGGCTTGGTGTATTTTGTATTTATTAAATCCTCAGAGAATTATAATGTCAGTGCACTGATGTTATTTTCAACAATACAATTTATTGTTAAACCCCTGCCTTCATTACATATCTTTGACATAAGTGTTTCATTTAAGAGATTACCTTCAAAAAGGTATATGGTATACTATATTTTTAAACCAATACACCTTTCCTCCCAGCACTGATCAGGCGCTAATCAGAATTGGCAATTGGCCAAGATGAGTTGTAAAATATCAAAATATTGGGATAATGGCAAAAATCGAATATTGTGAATCCCCCTCCAAAATATGGGAACAAAATAATTTGACTGCATGAGTATTCTTCATTTTCAAGGGTCGAGGTCTAATAGAAAGCTTTGGCTTTACATTTGGGGTCTTTCAAATTTGTACGCATGTCCCACCAGGAATTCTCTGTCATTTAACTCACTACCATCACAAACCTTTCTAGGGCTCTGATGCAGTGAAGCATCCCCACAGCATGACGCTGTCGCCATCATGCTGTGTTGCAGTGCGGATGGTGTGTTTTTGTCATGTGTCATGCTTGGCTTCTAATAAACAGAGCACTTAGAATGATAGTTAGAAAGCCTCAGTTTTGGTCTCATCAGATCCAAGAACCTTTATTCATTTTGAGTCACCAAAGTGCATTCTAGCAAATTCTAGTCAACATGTCATGTTTCTTTCCTTAATCATGGCTTCCTCTTGGCCAGTAAATTGCTGTTGCATGCACAGCATCTCCCATGTCAGTTATAGACCCCTGTAGCTCCCTTAGAACAACCTCTAGTTCGCCTCCTCTTACTTCTGCCTAGCTCACACTGACAGTAAGTTGCCAAGGATGGTTTGTTTTCAGCAGATTTGCTGCTGTATAATATTTCAGTTCTATAAAGAATTTCATAGTTTGAGGAATATGCAGCACCTTGAAAACTTTTTCATATTCTTTATACTGGCCTTGCTGCAGAATTTGTTTGAATGTTCTTCTGTCTGTATGAGCTAGCTAGTGCCACGGGATTAACTAACAAACAGCATCTTAAACAGGTCTATTTAACGTGCCATCGCATGTCACACCTCGAACACACACAAGTATTCACTGAACTTCTAAAAGCAATTAAGAAGCACCAGTGATGATTTAGGCGTGTTATAGCAGAGGGGAGTTAATAAAGTAAAGCAGTATTTCCACATTGGGTCAATGAGACAAAACTTCTAATTAAAAAAAAAAAAAGATCATGGACCTTTTTCTGTGATGATACCAATGTACTATTTATGTGTTAAAAGAGTCAAGTATACAGAAAACACGAAAGGTGATGTTAAAGATTACAATGAAATTTTCTCTCCAGCATCTCAGTATTGATGCATTCTCACAGAGATCAAATCTCTCCTCTGTCAGTTCTGGGGCAGCATCACAAGCTGCAATGGTGAATGCCTTTGTGGCAGCAGACACAAAGAAATCCTGGAAGGGAATGGCCATGGCTGCTGGTGGCAGTGGGGGTGGGGTGTTCCAGCAGAGTTTTGGGGGGAGGGACAAAAGATTACCCCCTCCAGATATCCATTACTCAAACCGGCTAAGCATCGGGCATCATACTCCCCTACAGCAACCCAGGAAAAAAGGGGTCACATACCTCATCATGACAGCAAAGTAATCCCCACATAGCCAGCTCAAAGCAAACACACACTGAAGATGTGTACTGTATAGGTCAGTCAGATTGCAAAGAGGAACTCAGGTGATGGAGAGTGAGAGTGACTTTATTTCCCATGAGCCTGGAGAGATGAGGACATACAGTAACTGGGAATTTTCATTGAAATGTTTGCGCAGAATGAGCTTGGCAGCCATGTTTATCTGTGTGTTCCTCTTCACCTGTCATTTTGCATTTAAAGCTGCAGTCTGGAGTTCTGAGAAAAAAAGTGGACTTTTCTGGACCAGAAAATTTTAATCAGCACAGCTCCCAGGTCCCTCCTTCTTCCTCTCTGCTGTGCTGCAGCCCCGCCGTCAAAGCCCCTCCCCACAGAGGAGCCTGCCGTGCATGACCAGGTGTGTAACCATGGTAAGAGAGGACGCCAGATTCAAAATGTTGCTTTCAAAATGACAACAACATAAGCCCTCACTGCTGTACTTCTGATCAATACAACTAAATTACAATAACTATTAGTAACCCTAGGAAGAAACTATATTCCTAACATAGCGGTAGACGGAGTTACCAGGTAGTCATTACCTGGTGTAATATTTTTTGCCTTTCTGAAGCATGAATAAGGTTATTTCTCTAAACTAATTCAACCACTTCAGAGCGTACTGAACACAAGCTAACGTTATGACTGCCTGGTCACTTGAAATACACTTTTGCTTAACAGTAGCCATAAAGACAAAGCTAAACACTGAGGTTAGCATAAAAGCTAACAAGCCAGATTTACCAACAAGCTATGTAGTTTGACTGCAATGTCGTAAGACGATATGCACTATTGCGAGTATTATTGTAAGTGCCGCCATCTTAGCCTGGTAATTAAATAGCAGAAATAAACATATATCAAGCAGAATGTATCTGTGCGGGGGAGTGACACTGCCCAGTGCACACTGCATGAGGGAGGGGGGCCACCAGCAGCTTATGCACGAGAATGACTGACACTTCTCAGACACTCCCCTTGGCTTTGATTGGCTGCGTTGACCCGAGAGCTGTGGATTCTTGCCAATCAAATTACGCTCACTGGGTGGAGCCACAGACAGTGGATTTTCACACAGCTGACCTGTATCTTATTCTACAATTTTTGCAAATATAACAAAAACATAGCTACATACTACAGTTTTAAGTGTGTTGTAAAGAACAAAATGGCTTTTGTCCCAGACATTCATAGTCTACTCTCCACACCCCTCGACAGCTTTCTGGACAAAGGCTGCTGGGGCTTATGTTTTGGTTGTTTCATTCCTGCGGTTCAGACAAATGATATAATTTTTTTTTTTTAAAAGTAACATCCTGCCCTAAGCAATTAGGTTTTGGCAAAAAATGACAATCTTTTTTCAGAAAAGAAAATGATTAGAATACATAATCCACAAACCTCAAAGTATCGTATTAATCTTTTACCGCATTTGCTATGTCCCCGTGTTACATAATATGACCTCTGGGGTTACATGATGAATATTAGTAGTGCGTGTTTGTGAGCAAGAAGCGTATCCATTGATATATTCACAGCCACATATGGTCCAACATGCCTAATCTAATATAGCGTAAAGAGAAAGTCCGCAGAGTGTAGGGGAGCTCGGGATCAAAGCGACCCTGTATCTGTCCTGTACACACCACTCAAAGTGAGCTTATCTTCTCAGTGCAAGGGTAAAAGCACACGTCGTCACAGGCAGGGGCTAAAAGGGGACAAATGAGGGTTAAGCTGCTTTCAATGTTAGTTCTTTTTCAAAAGATGACTCCATAAATATGTAGGAGGCATGAATCCAGACCTTATTTACAGGTTAGGTGGCTGAATATGCGCAGACAGGCAGGGAAGGAGTGGGAAAAAATTGAGGGAAATCTAGTGAGTTTTCTGAAACAGTTGGAAAGTACAATTAATTGAATAATGGTTTAGTCAACCTACCAACTGTTTAGCCCAGTATTTCAGGTGCAATTTTACTGAATAGTCAACTGCAAATATTTTCATTATCAATTTATCTATCAATTATTTTAATGATTAATGGATTCATTGTTAGTCAATAAAATGAAAAAGAAAACTGTGAAAAATTGTTCTCACAATTTAAGAAAGCCCAAAGTAATTTCAAATTTTTTTTGTCCAGCCAACAGTCAACAAACCTAAAACTAATAATTAATCATCACATTTAACAGAGAAAAGAAGGGAATCCTTACATCTGGAATCAGCAAATGTTCAACATTTTTGCCAGAAATGATTAATCAGTTTTCAAAATAGCTGGCTTATCGACTAATTTTCGTTCAATTGATTCATTGACTAATCGCTGCAGCTCCAATCTGATAAGCTCAATGAACATCAGCTGAATCACTAATTACATAATGCATCACTCAGACAGAACAACAAAAATATGTAACGTGATCACATGAAAATAGAGTTCAAGTTGTACAAGATACGCCTCAAGATCAGGAATCCATATTAAGATTGGGAATCCATAGCTAAGGAGAGACAACAGCAGTGTCTGGTCTGATGCTGCTGTGATAACAAATGAATTGGTCAGTGGGACTGAATATAAAGTTACACATTATCCTGCTAATAATGACTTACTCTATGTTAGACATACTGCAAGACACACTCCCACACAAGGCTCCCAGGTGAGAAGAAAAACTAGGACAAGACATACTGTACAAAGAGGGAAAGACAGACTGCCCCCCATTTTTTTGATCTGCTGCCATCCTTACAGCCCTGCCCTGAGCAAATGTAACTGGAGAGCTGACTGTTTGTATTGGAAACTGGAGCTGCCTTTGCAGTCAGGTGGGAAAACAAGGTGAGGGACTTTAGCCTGCATGTGCAACATTAGAGCGTTCAGAAAAACAGAGGGAGGGGCCAAAGAGGCAATGATGCATTACACACATAGACACAGAAAGACATCCCTTCTCTGATTTGCATTCAAATCTAGGTTTTAAAAAATAAGAAATAACTGAAAGCTCTCCTAAGCCTGTTGAAGGCTGGAAAATGATTGAAAAAATGTTGTTTTTTTGCCCCTCTGCACATTCTCTAATTAATTTCTGAGCTATTTGAGGCTATCTCAGGAAGTAGCCAGAGTTGCAGAATGATGCCATGGAAACTATGGTCCCACCCAAGAGTTCAGCAGTAAACAGGTTGAGGCTGTAGCAGCTATCTGTGGAAATGGAGACAGCAATAGAGAAAAAGAGGGATGACTTACTTCAAAAATAAAGAGGATAGAGTCCAGCTCCTCCCTTTGAGATTTGTTCCCTAAAACACAAGGAAAGTACTTTGGTTTTTAAACACATAACCAGGAGCTGTACTGCATTAGACTCATCAATAATGTAACAATAATACAGGCTATTTCGTGAACACTTGTACAAAGGAACCTGTGTTCCCTGAATGAGAGCATACTGGGAATTAATGCCTCTACCCACAATAGGGCTGGAGTCAGGCTCTACACAGAATTATAGTGGACAAATCCACAAAGTATTTCTCTATGAATTTATGTTCATTGCTGTTAATGTGGGGCACAGCATGATGAGTATGTAGAGGGTTTATTATTGAACAACCAAACCAATGAGGGTGGTGGTCAGTGAGTAATACTTACCTTTTTGTTTTAAGTTGCTTTCCAGTGTAATGAAATTTTCATAGAAGATAAAATAAATCTGAGAACAATTGCTCTCAAAGAACGCCTTCAATTCACTCTTGTCGATGAAATCTGTGGAAAAAAAGGGAAATGCTGTCAGTGAAGATAGGGCATTAATCTTTGTTGTTAAGAGTCTCCGTAAATCTAGATCCGGAAAATAACTTGAGATGTATCATAAAATGAGAACAGATTGTTTATTATGCAGAAAGTTGAACAGAACAGCCACCAAAAATCTTCCACCAACCTATTTTGAGATACCTGAATGCTTCTAAGCAGACCTGTGAGTGTCTTTCATTTGTCTATTTAACTGCTACCTGACTTGTTTATTTAATTAAAAGTGTTTAACTTCACTGTTTCCACAGATGAATTTCCACTTCTTTCCCCTGTTGCAGATCAGTTTAACATTAATGCAAATTGCTTCACTTCCTTACCCTGTGTAACTTCACTCACCCATCACCTGCAATCATTAGTGGAATGGTGACAGGCTTTTTGGAGGTGTTGAAACAACTTTGACCAAATGCAGATATTTCGAAAACATCCCTTCATTGTTAATGAAGTGACACAGTACAAATGATTCCTTTTGAGTTGGAAAGGCTTAATTTAAGACATCATGTACAAGGATGTGTCTTTGACTGGGAACTCGTATTAATGTGCTAATGCACCTATGTTCCACTGTCGCATTGAAATTATTCAGCTCTGTTCTGGTTATCTATACACAGCTCTACAATATGTTGATTGAAAAGAGGGGTGTGATACACTCCCAAAATGTTCTTCACACTTTCAGCATAAGTCAAAGAATGACTAAAAGTGCATGTCAGTAAATATATGCTGGTGTTCCAGCCGGCAGGACAATTTGCAGTTTCCACAAAAAGGCTTTCAGTCACCATTTAGAATAGATAGTTTCTCATCTCAGCTTGGATGAGTTTGGGGATTATCTGTGGTCTGGATCAAGGCCAGGCTGTGGTTCGTTCATGGCCACATGAGCTCAGACTGCAACAGTTAATGAGGGAAATAGGTGGTACATGTGTACAGTCACAAACAGACTGGCGCTGACAAAATCCCAAATTCTTCCTGTAATGAACCCCTATCATTTGCCATACTTATACAACTGTGGTAATGACATAGGCCTGGTCTGAATAATCAAATATAGGCCAGGAGGAGTCCTGGCACAACAACAGCAATTAAGGTTCACCTTCTGTTGCAATTCTGCCTCTACCACATGGCAAATTGGATAACTCCCAGAAGCAGTCCAGTTCATGGGAGTGCTGGAATTATGTAGTATACTCAGATGATTTATCTTTACCCTGAGATTAAAGCAAAGATAATGAAGACACCTGATGGGAAGATCAAATAAAAAGGCACCACTGCCTTTAGTTTTCAGCCTTAACTTTGTAAAAAGCAGACATCATCTGAGTATCCAGGGTAGTTCAGTGGCACTTTGAAAGACAAGAGGACTAATATGAAACTAGAAGCTCTATTAAGATGTGCCATAAAAGCCATAAACATAATCAGGAGATATACTATCACACTCACAGGTAGACAATTCTACACTGAAAACTGTAAGAATCTGGACTACACATTTTTCAGATGCTTGACACAAAAGAATCTTGATATCTCACAGAAGACAACGCTTCATTAAATGCCCCTTACAGCTGGCATTAAGCTACCCACATCTGGTCAATTCATATTACAGCACACTGACACGTGAGCGTGCATACCTTCACAGTGGACTTTAAGGAAAACTTTGATGGTAGGAGTAATGATTGTCCATGCATTTAGTCTTATTGTCTGCAAAAAGTGCACAAGCTGTGACAGCTGCCGCCAGAGGCTGTGGATGTAGGCAAAGTCATAAATCAGTGGTGAATTATCACTACTGCTGGCAAATAATTCTACTTTGCCTGACAAATATGCAATGCATACACCCTTTATATGGTGTTTAGTTATCATTATTGGCATTGGTTTTCTTTGGGTTTATCTCTGAGCTGACAGGATCAGGTTAGCTGTCCTGTCTTCAGTATAGGTAGCTGGAATGAACTGCTCTACTGTAACAAAACAAAAAAACACTCCTCCCTGAAAATCCCACGGGCCATTATACTGGAGATGTGCAGTGAACTGTGGACAATGGACTTGAGCTTTTGCCCAGACATACACCTCTCAAAGAAGAAAACACACAACTTCACTGGTAAATGTGGCTAAGAAGATTGGCTAAATGTCACTTTTAAGGTAGATTCTGCTTCATCTATCAAGTTGGGAGGGTTTCCTGAATGCTAGTTCTCCAAAATCCCTCAGACAACGAAGAATAGCTTCAGCCTGTGTTCTGTTATTACACCAGTAATTAAAACTGTCTCTGTAAGATCAGTTTCAAGGGAAATAATGGCACACGCAATATCAATGAAGATTGCTAAAATGTCTGATAAACAATAGAAATAAATAATATCGAACAGGAATGATCATAGCAGATGGTGTACCTGTGTATATTACCAAAATAGAGAAAGAGAACAGAGGATGTTTGGATAATTTTTCAACACAAATTTGAATATTGTTGGGTGCATGTGGAGTTGATGGGGGCTAGGTCAATTTCATATGTCAAGCAGCATGTCAAAGGGCTATCATCTTGTGCTCGCCAACCTTCAGTCTCACTGCTCCCCATCTGCTCAAATAGCCCCATGACCAGTGGAGCATGACGGATGGAGGGAAAGGCCGTGAGGGGAGAAAAGAAAAAGATCACAGGCCTTCTGACAGGAAGCAAGAATGTCAGGCTGATGCCAACCATCTTGGAAATGCTGACAAGACACTCATAAGCCTCCCCTCAGTAGGTAAATTCAAACAAAGACAGTCAGACTCTGCGTTGCATGAGCAAAGATATTTGTTTACTAAATGTTTATATATAGGGGGACGATTTTTTTGATTGTGATTTATCTATTTTACAGGCTAATCCTAGAGATTCAGAGAGTATCTAGTGCCCTCTTACTTCTGTTTCTAAACTAGTACTGCAAATCAATTTTGAGCATATCAACTTGAGAATCTCTTTGAAAGTGAAAGTGACTAAACATCCTTTTGCTCATTTGACCTCAATCACACAATACGACAATTAGACTAACACTGTCAAGCTGAATAAATTTGTTTCTTTAGTCAGTACTTAGGATTAACATGAGGAAACTGTATTAGTAAAGTGTAATGTGAAGAGAAAATCACAACAAAGTAATACACTGAAACCAGTGACATTTAAAGGCAGACTTCTAGATAAACTTTCTGTTAGTAACGAGATGCTGTTCGAGTAACGATCTACAGGCTGAGTGTTCTCCTCTTATTCTCCTATTCTCCGGTTTAGGTCTTACTGCTTGGCTGAAAGGAAGAAGCTGTACAACGATTATCAGCATTGTGAACGGCAATATCCAGCGAGACTCTTCACTCAAAAGGCTTCGCGAACTTCTCGGGTAACAACGAGCGGACAGAAAGAGACAGAACTTGTTCTCTGGCCCTGGGAATGCAGGGGATGACATTGTATCCTCTGAGTCCAACAAGATAACTGTGTCCTTCAATTGACACCCCTCAGTCTGCAAGGATCTCACGTCACAGACAGGAAAACATTGCTGGATGAACAGCAGCTGTAGAGGGCTGTGATGGCACAGGGCTGTTATGGTGAGAGGAAAGTCTGTGTCTTAACACTGGCAACTGCAGATGAATGAGCTCATAGCTTGCCTCTCTTGTTTTCAGAACGCCTCTGTTTGAGGAAGCAGATTTAATGCCAACCCTTGGTGATGTGATTCACACATAATACCTATTCTTGTAGAAGGGAGAGCGCTGACAAACTAATAAAAGGGAAAAGAGAGGGGATGGAGGGCTGCTACGAAAACCAGGCCAAGTTCAATAGCAAAACAAACCAGGGGTCAATTGTTCCCCTAAAACCTAGTAATTCTTCACCCTACTGACTGAAGCTAAATACTCAGCTATTGTCTATCAGCTGTTTAAATCACAATAAACTGACTATTCTTTAAGGGGATTATTAAGCCATATTGTTAACTGACTAAAAACGGTATCAACAAGGACATAGATACTGCAGACAGTGAAAACTTAATGATGCAGAGACATGTAATCTTCTATACAATTAATAAAAACATGCCAAACAGACAAGCCATGGCAGGTTTGGGTTGGATGACGCCGTTCTCCATTGTGATATGCTTCCTGTTAACTGTCAGGGAAGAGCAGATGTTCCAACCCTGTGTGAGAGGACCAGCTGGAAAAAAGTAACAGGCAGCCAGAGGTGAGGGCCAAAAATCTAATATTTTGGAGGGCAGAAAAACACTGCACCATACTTATCTTGACACTGGAAGCAGATATCATAAACTCACTGTCATTTCCATAAAAACACTTCCCACGCAAATGTCAAAGCAAAGTTGATGTGGTTATTTTCTGACCTTTGGCTGGATAAACAGATATTTCAGATGTCATCGTGTCAACAAATGTCCCCCTGTTTTTTACTCTGACTTCTACGGCCAGTGGTGATTGAACTATTGAGTACCACATAGTATTATACATCCCTATGGCATGCTTTTGGTCCATAACAACTTCATAAGGTAATCATGGAAAAAAAGACGCAATCCATCAGGGGGGCAATGCAGCATAATTTTAGGCTCCAGCTGAATAATTAGTGTCTCTTTCTGTTGCTTGCTATTCTAATGAACTGGTGTTAAACTGGGTTTGCCCAGCAAGCACTAAAGAGAGTGCACACAGCACTGAGCACATAGGGCTTGTTAGCCAAACGGGTGAAGGTCATCTAGTCAGTTGAAGCCTATTGTATATTTACACAGTCAAATCCGAACGCCTGAGTAATGTGGCTACAGCTCGTTGTTCAAACTTAATCAGCACACAACACATGCATAATAAGTCCTCACATTTAATTTTCTTAACCCTCTGGACAACTTACAATGTATGCCATTTATACCACCTGAAGCAGAATCATTAATATGCTGTGTCATACTCAAAGAGCAGTCTAATCAGGCCTTTGATCAGACATACACTCATTTGCATTAGATCTGGGCTGGCTAACACTGCAGGTGCACTAGATTCTTGCCAGAAAGGAGACAAGGAAGGAGAAAAGACTGATATGTTTCTTTGGCAGTACACTCGGATCAGACACAGAGGACTCTTTAAGGGCCCCAGCAGAGGGATGTCTTGAGGGCACCAACACAACGCAGGAGAGACACAGTGGTGGTAGCTAATGTGGATGCATGCTGGATGCACCATAGATGGAGCTTCCCTTCCTACATGTTGTTTGTATGCTATAAACAAAGAAGCATGGGAAAAATTAAAAAGACTGATAAAATAGACTTTTGAAAGATTACAGAGGTGTTTTCATTTGTGATTTGTGACATAGGAAAACCCAAAACTCACAGACACAGTACTTTAACCAGTTCCAAAATTATGCCATTCATCAACTACAGCTGTCAATATCAACACAGAACACCCAAGTCAAAAGTCAGGTGCTGCTGAAGTAATACAATAGAATATATTTTAATCTCAACCCTTTGGAGAAAGAGAGTTACAAAATACATTTTAGAAGCTTTGCTTTTGTAAATGCAAAAATATTTTTTACACATTACTTAAAACACCTAAAAATGCAAAGATCAAATTCTTTGTTACACATTTCTTTTTCTTTGTGGCCAAAGAAAAGAAAGAAGAGATGGGCTGCTGACAGTGCCGTGTCACCCATGGCTGGGCGAGGAGGTTGACATTTGACTGTCGTAAAAGGAGTTTAATCATAAATCTGATGAAACCAGCTGAGGTCTCTCACGTGGTTTTACAGAGTTACAATAGCTAAAAGGCAGTATGAACCACATTTGAGATCTTGATAACAAACATCTGCTTCTATTAGTGTTGAATGTGCTCCAAGCTGTGCCAGTCTGGAGATGTCAATCATAATTCACTGCTTACTGGGTTGAATTGATGTTCCTTATCAGGGGGTCGATTGGAGCCAATTCACCTAGTTTTCTCTATAAGTACTGAACAAAGACTCGTGTATAGATGGGTTTAGCTTATAGAGTTTTTGGTTTCAGCAGGACACTATTGTGGACTGTAAAAGCCATGAAAGCCTACAGTGGGCAGGCTGATTTTGAGTGTCTATAGCCAGTCAGAAGGACACACAAATAACTGGCCTGCTCATGCAATGTATAATTCTCTTTGTGCAGTATAGTCAGATAATGATTAACATACTACCAGGCAAAAGCAATGGAGCAAAGCATGCAGCTCTATTTACACTGACAGATGCACAGCAGGAGCTACAGTTCATGTAAGGTATGCCAGTCTGTAAAAACTAAACCTTTGAAATGTCAACAGGCTTCCACTGGCTCTGAAGTGATGAGAAGCACAGGATTAATGCTACAGCAGAGTGTCATATGGTTTATTATTCAGTGTGCAGTGCACACTGCAGCTGCATTAGAAACAAACGTAATCATTATGAAAATGGTCTTTCCTACATCACAACACTGGTGCATATAATTTCATTACGATGCCACTGTGCCAAACACAGCGTGAATGTCTCTTGACTCTCAGTCAGCGTCTAGCTGTGCAACAGATTTGAGCCTATGAGTCTATGCAGAGCACAGTGTGAAAGAGTCATGGCAGAACTGGCAACGCCTGACCTTATCCCGGTCTGAGCTTGCACATTAGAGAGTTGGCTTATATCAGCAGCTTAGCACTGAAGAGCTGCTAAACTGGGTACTTTCACTCTTCCTCTTCAGGTAGCCTGAAAAAACCTTACCTTAATCAACTCAGGGCCAACAATTGTTTCCCTGTATAATTATTCCCTCTTGATACTGCCTTTCACAAATGGAGGGCAAAAGATGCCAGATTAAAGCCTGCACACCAACCAATGTGTTTTCTTCCCACACAGTTTTGAAATATTGCAGTTGTTCCTTAATTTTTTCTTCCTCTTCAGCATAGGTGATTTACTAGCAAGGAACTCTATTATCTATTAACACAGTTATCATTTTTATCTCTAAATCTGAATAACCCTGCTCGTCCATTCTTTGCTAAAAGCGAAGAGGTAGTCAAAGCAGTAGAAAAGCAGGCCAGAAGCATTTCATTTTTACTAGATCAATCCTAATTAATGTAACTAGGAAAACAAAGGTGGTTTCTCAGGAAACCAAAATAAATAACAAAGTAGTATCACTGACTTCCATTAGCTTATTCAGTTACCCATGTTTCATCCAGATGCATGATACATGGCAACGACAACTTGATATGTGGCTTTGTAAGATAAACTGTGAAAAGATGATGACAATGACACAAAGCAAACTTTGTTTTAGTGCCATAGCAAATCATCAGACTACAGAGCAACTTCTTTTCTAAGGCTCTGAACACCCTTAATTCATTCTCAGCACGATGCAATAAAACTCGACTTATCCGACCTGAACATAACCTGGTAACAGGTATCAAAAGGTGCAATATGAAAGAACTGGCAAACTGTTGATTTCATACTCAAAAACAGGGGCAGCAAATCACTACAGTAATCAATAACTGTTGCTGCCATTTGCTGGTTAGTTCTGTTAGCCGTGCAGCTAGCAGTCCAAACTAGGAGCTCAGGGACCAGGGGGGTGTTGGTGTTAACATAGCTAGAACAGGCGCTTTGGACTGGGATGAGCCAGGGATAGTTAGTGAGCATGCTAACTTCAGTGGATATTTCTGCAACTCAGTACACAGATGTCATAACATCACAGCTATTCATTCTGTACATTGTGACATGTTGAATATTTTCTTTCATACTTCCTTACACCTTTAGGAATAGCTAGAAAATCTCTATAGAAAAAGCTTATCTTCCTGCTTGTCTTGTTTGCTTAAATAGGTGACATAGAAGCATCAGCATGAAACTGAGACCATTTCATAAGGACTTAAAAACTCATTGTTATACATCTGAATTTTAAAAAGTTATAGCAACACTTGCTTGTATTGTTTGTGATTCAACTAAACTCCAGCTGAAATGTGCTCTTTGTCAGCTCCAAGTAGCAATATGCTGGCATTGTAAGCCAAAGCCAAGTGTTTATTTTCCTTTGACTTAAAACCTGGAAATCCACAGCAGATTAGCAGGAGTGTGGCCATGCAGAAAGGCAACATACAATGCAGATCCACTCTACTTTGAGTTCAAATCTTGATAACAAGTGGTGTCACAGTGAACTGCAGGTCCTGAGCTAGGTTTGCCCATTGTAAAAGCAGGATAGGTAAACGTTGCAACTTGACAAACTGGTTTTTCATGTGTTGGGTAAAGTCACACAGATCACAGACGCAGCAGAGACAGAGCACAGAGCACAGAGCACTGGTTACTTCCTATCTCCAACTCTCTGGCAGGCTAGCAGCTAAAAGAAAGAAGCCTTTCATTCAACACCATGTGATAAATATCATATTTGAATTTTGGGTTTTCAGGATGCTCTGAAACACATGACAGTTATGCCACAGACAGAAAAGAGAAAAACAAGGCACAAGAACAGTGCCTAAGCTGTCTGTGAAGTAAAGAAGTATAAACATCACAAAGGTTTATGTTTATATATGCAGCTTCATAAAAATTACTCATTAACCAGATACTAGTTAGTTAGAAAGGAAAGAAGTAATAGTTGGAAGCATTGGCAGAAGTCTAAACCCAGACTTTCTTATCAATACATAGTTTGCAATTCTAATGACTGTAGCACAGGACTTCTTTATACTGCCAAATGCTTATCTTGACACTGCTGCCAGTTTAGAGGAAAGCCACCCTAATGGCAGAAATAACAGTGCAAGGAAATTGATTTATAAATGAAGGTCAATTCAATTAATTCATTACACCTGTACCCATTTCCTAACCAGTTCACAAATTTTCTTTATCTGATGGTAAAAAAAAAAAAAAAAATCTAAAATGGAAAGAGTGCCCACAGAGGTCTGGCTCCTTTTTCTAGATAGCCATTGTTCCACTATTTGTATCATTGTAACTTTTCTCACAAAAATTGTTCTTTCATTTCATTTCAAAAAGCTAAAATGTGTACATAAGGTTTCCAGTCATTGAGCCCAACAATTCATTTGCTAGCTTACATCATATCCCAAGGGTTCACGATTCTGCATGCAGTCAAAGCCTCTTGTGAACTGTAGCTATGGTGTTGTGATGCTGACAAAATAAACATTGTTCAATTTCCATTGAAATGGTCGTCATATTTTTCTCCTCAGGACAGGGGGCAGCACTACAGCTCTCTACTTGTAATGCATTTGGTCATTTTTCTCTCCAACAGATTTACACAGTCAATAAAAGGCAGCCATCTTTTAATTATGATATACAGATCAACTTACATTCCTTATCTCAACTAGAGTTGACTGACATTGGCAGTCCAATATTACCGGCTTATAACAGACACCATTATCTGCATAAATGGCTTGAGACAGGTTGGTGAATTTGGTCAAAAAAGTGTAATTACACTGTAACAACTACTAAAATCAATCTGTTTCTTTGGGGTAGCTATACAATCCAAGCTAAAATCTCTCTGCCTCACATTACTTCATAATCTAAATATATAGAACATATTTAGATTCTGTGGCTCTCAAGCAGCGCTGCAGATCTCATGCTAAGTGAAAGATCTTAGATGCTAGATGCAAGGACCATAATGACAGAAGCTGTTATCGTAATAGTGCTAGACAAAGACCTGCTAATGGCTGCCTAGTGTCACCTTACCTCAGCAGCAGACAATCTTTCTCAAGTAGCTGTCAACAGTGTCACTAACAAATGCACAAATAATTTTTTTTTGTCTTCTACTTATGAAAGAACGTCGCCTAATGCGTCAATTGCTGCTTTTTAATCTTCAGGACTGTCTTATATTTTGGCAGTGGTGTAGTTTAAATCAATTTGTATAAATGTATTTTCAATTTGACATAAAGGGTCAATTTGTAGCAATCAGTCTCAAAATTAATCCACTATGATTTACAGGCCCTGTATTTTCATTGAGAAACAGAACACAGAAACTAAAAAGTTTAATAATGATGATGCACATCTGTTGAAGCACACAGATATGTGGATTTGTATTCTTTCTCACAACATTATACAGACTCAACATCAGTGTGATAGCTTGTAAGGATAAAAAGATGTCAACAAGCTTCCCAGGACCCTAAAAAGTTAATAAAACCCTTTTATGACTACTGTTATACTGAACTACAGATAGAAAAACCCCTCAAGTGTCAATATCATGCCTACAAAGTGTGATATAAAAGATGTTAGGAGGCTGAAGTTATTTACAAGTCTAAGCTGAGTGTTTTACAAAAGGGGAGAAATCAGAAGTCGAGTGATCTCAGCCTTTACTTGAGCCACACAGTAGACCTTTTTGAGAGCCCTTCCAGTGTTGTACTCATTGTTTCCTCGGGTGCTTCACCTTGTGATATCCTCTTATAACAGCAGCGCTTTCAGATGACCCTGACTCCAGCAACCCTTTGAGCAAGCACATGGAGGAAAGTAAGGTCTTCATTTCTCCTAAAGAGAAGTGCAGAGCTTCGTTAAAAATAAAAAAGCACTACCTGTGGCTGCAAACTCACACACCTGCAAACTGCAAACCCACAAACAAGCACACCTGACTGTTATGACTAACACTTGCACACATTCACTGTTGTTCCCATGCAGTTCAGTGACAGGTGACAAAATAAATGAATTTGTTGCAGTGTGTGAATGTTGCTACCCTCACTAGATGACACCAGAAATACTAGTCAGATAAAATAATTACTATTATTTTACACAACTTTAATTCTATTGACATAATTTGTGCTGAAATGTCAATAATTCCTTGTCGAATGTTGCTTTATTAAAAAAAACCAAGCAACTGTAACTAAAATAGCTGTGGCATTAAATATGTCATGTGCAAAATATTTTTTGGGGGCCAGTTTTTCACCTTATACATTAAATTGCGCTTAATTTTGACAATGCTTTTTCAGTCTGAGTATATTCCTGAGGAGCCTACAATCAAATAAGATACACTTAATAAAAATATTACCTATTAAAACATACTTACTTGCTTACTTATATTTCCTACACTATTGTGAGCATTTTGACCACCAAACTTCCAGCAAATTTTCAGAGGAAATAGGTCAGCGGTATGCAACAGCAAACACAGAATGAGTTGAGACTGAGCTTGACAATGACTCTCAGCAGTAAAGACTAAGGGGAACAGCATTTGTGCCTCCATTGAGAGATGCAGTGAGCGATCAGGTGGTTTAGCTGGGCTCCTGTAATTAACAACCTCAGCCAAATCCAGCCAGGCATGACCAGCAAATTAACATGCAGCAGCTTTCACACTCTATCCCACAGATCTGCTCAGTGAGCAGAAAACCAATACAGGGCCACTCTGAAAATAGCCCAGACCACAAATTTCAACTTCAGTACCATTGATAACTACAACTTGATTCAACAAATTAGTTAAATAGATTTTCTTGTCCTGGTACTACACAAAGGCACAGAGATGATGGGACACAACTTTTTCATATACACTAGTGGACAATGAGTTTGGACAAGATTAACAAGGTTAAATTAACTTTTCTGATGCAGTTCTAAAAATAAAAGCATACAGGATAACCCTAACCCTTGTTTTAATGTTATTGAAATACACTGTAACTGTTGATTTTACAATTATCACATGAGGGAATTATGCTAGACAGACATTCTATTCATTGAGAGTGCACTTGCAAGTATAATGAACAGTATGATTTACAAAAATACAAAACGCTGTCAGAAGGGAAACAAGGCTTGTTATATTCCCTCAAGTCCCTGTCCTGTCCTACATAGCACCCCATCTCTCACCACTGCTTCCTGTCCACACAGGAAACCAGCAGCACCAGGAAGAAATCCTTCCTTAGCTGAAAGCGAGGTGAAATCAGGGAGGTTGGCGGGGGCATCAACATGTAGGCCCTACCATCAGCTGCTGGACAAACAGATCAGCCTTATCTTGAAGTGCACATGAGGGAAAGAGAAACACAGAGACTATGCAGAGCTCTGTGTTGACCGAGACTTTGGCTGTACTAGTCTTGACATTGAAGGTGTGCTGTGATAGCAAAAAGAACTAACCATTTTAACTCCCCAACAGTTTTCCTCAAGCCTCTGAAAACTCTTGAGCAGATACTTGCTGTCACATGTGCTGTTGATCAATAACACAGCAAACAGGTCAATAAAAAGATGCCCTTGACTATAAAAAGTTCAAAAGAACTTTGTCCCCAGTGTGGCACTTCCTTTCCCATGACTTCGACTGCAACGCCAGATATATATTTATATATCTGTCAGTGATGTGCTGAATTGTGGTAGATATCAAAACATATGAACAGTGATAAAGATGTTATGATTGTTTGAACATCAGTTCAATCTATACTGTGTTTAGGGCTGCACAATTAATCAAAATATAGTCAAAGTCACAATATATCTAGGTGCAATATCCAAATTGCAAAATGCTGCAATATTTATTTCTTTTTCTAAAAACGTAAAACTGTGGGACAAAACAGCAATAAAATGAAGTACTGTTGTTCTGCCGAGATGCCCTGGCATACAAATCTTGTTCTCCAGATGTAAAAGCACATCTTTGCTATAGACCCCAACACATGAGAAAATTAAAACTGTGCTGCAAAGGATCATTTTCACCAATTGTGAAACATACTGCAATCCAAGTCTGATTTTTTAAGCATACTGCGCAGCCGCCCACTGCATTACTATGCAAGTACAAGTAAGAGTTGATGAGAATACATATTAGATTGCATTACTTTCTTATGAGAGGCAATTTCTGTGGCTACCTGAGCATATGTGGCCTTCTTCCACTGAAATCCTGGAGGGAAAGCACATCATATAGTACACTGCACTTGTCATGAATCCATTGTAGTTTTCATGCATATCTCGCAATTCCCTCTTGACAACTTTCCTCCTCTATACACTTTCCCAATGTACCCACTGACGCAGTTTGGCTGTGATGCAATGAGAAAAATAACAGGGCTGTACATGTACACATGCTACAGTACCCAACACTACGCAAGGCTTCTTGGTTTTAATAGAATGATTCAGATACAGTTACAGCTGCATCATCAATGAAAATATTAGCTAAACTGCTAAGTGCACTGCTCTCATCGCAGCTGCCAGGTGTTAATTTAGGTAAAATGTGTGAAAAGGTTTGTTTGTTTTTTTTCTGTGAAAATTAATATTGCAATGCAAAAATGATCATTCCCATTAACCATGACTCACAAAGTAATACTCAACATTGATGAACATAATTACAATATCTATGTCTACCATATTGTGCAGACCTAGAGTCTGCAGTCATCTGCCTCCTATTTGAATGATTTTTGTAAAGTGGATTTGGCATCCAGGCCTTTTAGGGGCAAAGAAATCCACTATCTGGACTCTTTAGCAAATCATGCTATTTGAAAGTGGATTGGAAATAGGTTCCATTGTGTGTAATACGGAACTCTGATATGCAGCACAAGTCAGGCTACAGCAGAGCAAATTCATGTCTCTTTCAGCCTTCACAGTGAAGAAAGAGGGCTGAAAAATCAGCTACACAACAGCTTTATGACTATCGTAAATCCTGCACTTCCTTGTCCAGTGAAAGCAACAGAGCACTCCTTCAGTACGACACATTTACGTTTTGCATTATTTTCAAATCAAGTATCTCTGGGGCAGTGTAACTTGATAGCAGCCCAACCTGACAACCAGCTACTGGAAAGATCTATTCTCTTTAAAGTCTATCGCTGGAGACCTATATTTGTCATATTCAGTGCTGAGCTAGAGTCTTGCATTTACTACGTTTTGTAATACAGACAGGATGACACAGGACTAAATGACAACAGATGTTGTTGTGGGCATCTGCTTCTCCACCACTGATGCTCTGACAAGGTAGCTTCGGCTAGCATCGACTGGCTAGTTAGCCACAAGGAGAGCTAGCTCACGTTAGCTAGCATCCATGCCTTATCACAGTGACTTGTCTTTTATGAGCGCGTAAAAAAAAATAAAATGGAAACATATGGTAAGTGGCAAACACTTTAAATAGCAATGTTGGGTTTTTTTTGGCATTGTGCGAGTTTATGCTACCTGTCATCTTGCTTGACTGGGTCACCGCAGTGACAGCCAGCCAGCCAGCCAGCTAACCTGACGCCTTGTTTGACGTTAGCTGTTATCGGCTAGCTAGCTAGCTAGCTCGACTAGCTAAGCCTCGGCGATGCAGCATCAAAAGCCCGGTGACATTTCACTCACCTAACAGTGACCGGAGGTGTTTGAGCCGGGTCAGTACATCCTTCTTTGGGTCCAGAACTTTCTGTGTAGATTTCTTGACGTCTCCATGCCCCCTTCGAGTGAACATTCCGCTGTACAATGCAACCGTGGAAGCTGAAATCACCTGTGTTTCACCATACACCAAGCCTCCAGTGTGACTGTCACTTTCCTCACCACCACGCTATGCCTGCTCGGTAAACATTGGTCCGATGGCCGCTGGTGTCCTGTTTTTTTGTGGGTGTGTAAACACGGAAGCAGCCTGACAGAGAGGAGTGGTCATATTACTTGTGTACGCCTCCTTGTTTATAACCGTTCCACCTTGCACTTCATCTGTTTGTTCTGTCCATTTTGATTAATTATTCCATCTTTCAGGATACTTGGACTTTTTTTTTTTCAGGGCCGAGCTGTTACATTGTGCAGAGAAAGGTTCCCTCTCGTTTCAGTTCCAACGTGTACCTAAAGACAAGCTTGAATGCATCCTGCAGCAAACTTGTGCTGAAGACTGGCACCCACCCTCCGTCTAAGAAAGGGGCTTATCGATATTACTTTCTTTCATACAATACAGGTTTGATAAAATGAGGATGAGTTATGTTGTTCTTCTAGTTCCCAAACGCCCCCTGGTGGTCGAAATGGATAAACACCACAGCAGAGGAGATGAGGATCCATCTTTATCATACTTTCATAATATTAAATTATCATTTGAATAGCAATGCACCGGGAGGAATAATATTTAAGTACACGTAAAGCTAAAGTGGGAGACTTCCCTGGATGACTGTCTGGAATGGAAATACGGGTGTATGATTGTACAATAGAGCGGCAAGCGCAGATCATTTTCATGACTGATTAATCTGAAGTTTACTGTCTCTATGATATTTTCTAAGTATCTGGAGAAAAAAAAATGCCCATCACAACTTCAAGCCCAAGCCGTCATAACAGCTCGTTATGTCAAGCCAACAATCATAACCCTAAACCTCCACTGTAATATTATACAAGAATACTAACAAGCAAATCCACCAGTTTTTTTTCTGTGCAACATCATGTGCAATGTTCAAATGTCATTTATAGATTTCACGTAGCATTCATTTATACTGTTAACTACCATCAAGTTTTACAAACTCTGATATTAGTCAACATTATCTACACTGTAATTTAGTCTCCATTTCTATTCTATTTCAATTCAATAGCAATTCTATTTTCAAATGTGTGTCTGTGTGTGTGTGTGTATATATATATATATATATATATATATATATATATATATATATATATATATATATATATATATATATATATATATATAGTATGTATGTGTGTGTAGCTGTCACATATCAAAGTTTATTGCACACATTTTATTTATTTATTTATTTTTTCGCACAAGTCTCTAACATACTAATTTTTCCTCGGGAATCTGTAAAGTCATTCTGATTCTGACTCTCCCATTTGAGGAGACGGGATGTTTGTTGGCATTTTTGAAAATGACTCCAACAGGTTTGATAAATGAAAACCCTATCACACCAAGTGTAAGGGGTAATTTTAGCAAACACACAGCATCTTATTATCACATTACGAGACATAGTTAACACACTTGGACTGTAGAAGAATGTTCTGTATGTTACAGTGCATGAGTGCAATTTGGATGGATTTGGCATGCAGGCCTGATATTAAAATCCATTGGATAACCACACAGTAGAGTTTTCTGTGTTCATTAATTCATTAGTATATTATTTTGACAAAATGTGTGCTCCTTTGATTCATTTCCGTCATTACAAGAACCAAGCTACACAGTTTTAAAAAACATTAATGATGAGTGCATTCCATTTCCATTGTTAAGTTCATTGGCTCTGGTGTGGTGCATGGTTGCCCACTGACTTAATGGGCACTACAATGGAATCAAGTTATTGTTGATAGAATTGGTTATATATGTGTGTTTACCTACCATAAGAAGTTTTGGATAGTGCATTATTGTAGTAAAGGTGTCAAATAATCCATTTAATATTGTATATAGCATACTATATAATTGCATAACGATGGCCAAACCTCAGAAAAAAAAACATGTCTCCCTATCAGTCTTCCTAACTGAATGCAGCAATTGTTACAATACAGATAAGACTGAACCAGGAAACCTAACGTCCAGATGAGTGAGACCTGTATCATTTGATGTTCACACTCTGATATGCTGACACGCATGAGGAGAAAAGGGGAATAACAGTCTCACTGCTCACAAGCTGCGCCCACTTGACACTTAAAACTGGAGATTTTCATAAATGAGAATAAGAATACAAGGGTATCTTTAAATAGAAGAGCTCTCCTGCAGTCAAAAGTAAACTTAGGGTTATGCTAAATTGCACAGAGTTCGGTGTGCTTATGGCTTTAATGGATTTTCAAAATCATTTGTTCTACATGGTTGTGCACACAACAAATTCCATCTTGGAAATGAAAAAAAAGGAGAAAAAAAACAAACGAAAAAAACAAGTGTTTATGTTCTGAGATGAATCTTAAGTTTGAAGAAATTGGATGTGTCCGTTAATCAGCCCCAGTAAACTGACACTCGTTGCAATCTCACACTTTCGCTTGTCTGAACCTATCTGTCTTACTTTGGAGGCAATTAATTTTGAGGCTAAGCTGAGAAAATTATTTTATTTACACATTTTAGACACATCTCATTGAAGACAGAGCTTAGACTGCAGAGTCAAGATGGAGTTCAAGTTTGTGGCTGAGAATTCTTTTCCGACTTATTATTAGATAAAGCCTAATAATATGAAGAAAAAGACATATATTTATAACTGTGCCGCTGTTGCCCCATTCCATATCGCATTATACAATACTCTGTTTTTGAGACTTGGAATTATAAAATAAAGTCTATTAATATAAAAGAGCAGACATACATATTTAACTCTACCGCTGTTGCCCCTATTATATATCACATTATACAATATGTGTGTGTTTTTTTTTTTTTAAACCTAAGTGTTATAAAACAAAGTCTACTAATATAAAATAATAGATATATTCATAACTGTTTCAATGTCTCAAGATTGGGAGCAAGTGTAACATTCTTTGGTTTTACATCAGTAATCAAAATCCTCTCAAACTATGCCTCCATACAAACTAATTAAATAGTATAAGTAATCACATTATTACACAAATATAATAACAAAAAAAAAGTATGAGATCCGTTTGTTCACTGGCAGACAGAGAGGTGCCATCTCAGACTGTGAGTCTCGTGGTTCTGTTTATCCCTTGTCGCAACTGCCCCCAGTCTTCCTGACACTTTAGAAAACGGTATTCAAAAGAAAAAAATCAACTTATATAAAATAATAGATATACTCTCCATCTATTGTACTTGCAAAAACTACAAGTAGACTCACTGTAAGGTGCTGGGATTTCACCAGGAGATGGCGCCTAAACCACTGTTGAGCTGAGGCGTCCAAACATACCAACACAAGCAACACATGTAACTGAGTTTACGATTAAAAAAAAAGGGGGGGCCTGCAAAAACAGTGGTATCATTGGTAGGGAGAAATCAATTCATATGGCATTCATATGGACAGACCACAACCTAAGTTAATGGAAGAAAAGTCTTAAAAGGAGAAGGTTCTGATTGATTTCTCAATTCTAAAGTGAAATAAAGATACAGCAATGTCACTTTCTAAAGGATTCTGCACTCTGAATAAAGAAGACAAGATAGTATTTTTTCATCTACTGCCCCCCACCAATTGAACATGGCATGTTGTGAGGGTATTTGTCTCTTTTTTTCAAGGTTCTCCACAATGGATGTCTTGAATAATAGGAGACAGAACAGAGGGAGGCAAGAAAGGAGGCCATAGAGGAGGAGTAAAAAAAGAGGAGTAAAATCAGCCTTTGCCCTGCAGTTTGGTATGACACTCATTATCTGAAGTGGGCCATTCTGAGAAAGGAGGAGGTTGCCTGTCACAACAGATGTTGATTACACAAAACAGGGTAGTTTGGGAGGAGGCGTGAATAAAACACAAGCCTGGCACACACACACACACACACACACACACACACACACACACACACACACACACACACACACACACACACACACACACACACACACACACAGGGTTATTGTTGGTGCTTTGTCACCAATCTTAATTGATTGTAATCACCATTCCTTCTTGGCAAACCTCCTCTGTTCTTGAAGTGCAGGTTATTGCTCATTATCTAAGATGGCATGGACCTACAATAATCTATCAGCAATAACAGGACTGGTTGTTTTCTACCCTCTCTAATCCTGCACCTGGACGCATTTGGGTCCAGCTCATTTTTCAAATGATATACCATAAGGTAGAACAATTCAAATTTATAGTCTCCTGTAGAGCCCCACACCACTTCCTCAAAGGTAGCTCGGTGCAGAATTAGACAATTACCATGCCAACTGTGACATTATTTTTGAATGAGATCATTTATTTCAAAATGGGATTTCCAGAATATAACCATCATAATTCATTATTTTTTCACACAGGCCTAGAATTGACAATTGCCAGGGCCTGGCAGGGAAATGAGGACCTCACCGTGACCAAATGGTGGCACTGTAGCCCCACAAATGAGGAGGCGCCTTCTCATGGCCAGGCTGTCGGACTGATTCCAATCCAAGGTTTGAAAAGCACTTGTCTGCTCTAAATTGTTCTTATAAAGAGCTTGGAAATACTTGACTTTTCTCCTTATGTGGTTATGGATTTCCTTTTTGTACAATTAAGTGCCATTAAAAGCTAATGTATCCTGTTAAACCACATTAAGGTGTTGGGGTGGACAGTGGCACAGTTATCCAGCCGCATATTGTGAATAGGAGACCACTTTGGGAGCATTTTTTTGAAATCTATATTACACCATTCAGAAACTTGGGGATGAAAAGGATCAAAAGGGAAACATCTACAGGGCTGCTGATTTTCTGGCTGGAAGACCACCCACAGCTGCTTGACACAGAGGAGCTGTGGAGAAACGAAATCATGAAACAAAACCAATCTGTGTTCGACTCAGCCGCGCTCACAGATGCATGTTAAAACCGTTTGGATTTTAGTTTTTTGTACGCCGTTTTTATTTTCACAAAGCAGATTATGTTTTTTTTGTGAAGAGTAATCATGAAAATGTCATCGATAAAATGCTTTCAACCTTACTAAATAAATATATTTTGGGCCCACTGTTATAAAACATTATAGTATAGAAGTACTGCATTGAAAACCTTGTTACCTCCCTAACAGCAGGTTCTACAAATAAGGCGCAAACACAAGTTTGTAATTTGAGATTACAGCTCCCACCAGGGGTCGTCATGGTGCCCTTAACCACAAGGTTATCTCACAACTGACGACTTCAAAGCACAATAATTATAATTTGAAAAACATGTCTAATCCTAAAGAAAATGTGTACCTTTCTCTTGACAACAAACTGAGGAACACATTCTTCATGTTTTGAATTTTTACACACTACAAACATGAAGTTCTGTATAAGGATGTAAGCAATTCCCGATTCCAGTGTTTGTAATGCACACTGTAGTTTGGAGCACATCTCCATGGAGGTTAATGAGGGGGCACTCTGAAGTAATTAAAACAAGAGCATTATAAGGCAGCAGTTTCACATAAGGTACTCAGAGCAACATACCCCATACTTAATTAAAACTCTTTGCTGACAGCATTTTGTATCTTCTCAGGTAATCTGCTGTGAAATTAATAAGGAGGGAGAATTAAATGACTAATGTTGGCAAAGAAAGGCAATTTTTTTCCCCTTCTGCAGTGTGCATGACAGGGGTCTCTATCTGCAACGCGTGATCCTTATTGCGCTGAAAAAATACTTCTTCAGCTTCTCACCGTAATCTGATTCCAATTTCACTTATGGTGTGACACCATAGCGACAAGCCAGGGGACGTTTAATTGAAATGTCCATGCTTTTAATTGGATTCTGTTAAGATGTGAAATTACCTCCTGAATTACAGTCTTGTACCTTTAAATGCTGATACAGAATGGTTTCCAGCGGTGATCAGTTAAGGAGCTGAAATAATGCCTCCATTCAGCGGCACATCACTGTGCCGAGGCAAAGGAACATTCTTGAATTTAAAGACAAACTGTTCAACCTAGGGCCTTGCATTTCAAAGACAGGCATTTATCTTGTGAAATGAATTGTTGTTTTTTAACAGGGGAGTTCTTGAGAGACAATGCAATACTTCAGAATGCTCCTGTTACACCACACATGCGATTCAAGCCACTTTCTAACAATTATTATTATTATTATTATTTTTCTTTTATCAGACTTGCTCTTTATCATGATACTGAATTTAGACACACAAATGCCCATTATCAATAATACAACGGCTGACAGATATCCATTGCAAGCCAAGTCAACCAGGCATTCATGATATCATAGTTAAGCTGAAGGTGTTAGCTTCAGACTCTGACATGATCAGGTAATGTGTGGGTGGATGGCAGCAAAGCTTCCTTCACCTCCTTGAGGGTTGCGCTCTTCCAACCTCCCACATTGAGATTTGTGAATTTTCCCATTCTGGGGCCCCGGTGTCACCCTGCTGTGGCTGTGCAAAACATCCCTGCCTCCTCCACCTACATCCATGACCCCCTCTGATAAGCTTGGAGTTCATCCTTTTCACTGATTAGTTTGCTGGCAGATTGAATGCCCATGTCTACAGCCCCGTGTCACCCCAGCTGGCTCTACCTGTGTGTGGTTGGATCAGCAGGTGGCTGGCACACTGTCCAGTGTGATACTGAAACCATTATTTATACATAACATCTCCCCGTGTGCTCAGCAAAGCCATGTTTCCAACCTCAGGGAGGATGTATGGAGTGTAAACCGCATCCTTGGTTGTTTCATAATTCTAGAAAAATAGATCACGCCTCTATTTATGTCAAATATGTAGTGGAATACTTTGCTGTGATTCTAGGATTCATATTTTGCATGAGTGGGGATCCAGAGGAGGATAGGTCATTAGTAACTTCTCTGCCAAAATATCCTCTCTTTAATACACTGTGTGTGTGTGTGTGTGTGTGTGTGTGTGTGTGTGTGTGTGTGTGTGTGTGTGTGTGTGTGTGTGTGTGTGTGTGTGTGTGTGTGAATTCACATGTGTTTGTTTGTTTACCATGCCACTGCTGGCCCAAGCTGGAGCCACAGGAGTGTGAAATAACAAGCACAAGAGGGATTTCACGCCTTTACAGAGCTGAAAAGGTATGTTTTTGTCAGACAACTCAGTCCATTTCCATCCCAGACAAACTTTGTTTACTTCCCACTAGTCACTGCCTACCTATTTCCTAAAACACCATGCAATTAAAGGGGCAACATTATATATGGGTTCCCACGGGTATAGTGTGTCCAGGTTTGCTTATGCTACACCTCTGGTCTGTTTTATCGCTGTTATCAATGGCACGCGGTGCATCATTAGAAAAAGACAAACAGCTCAGTTTCTTTTAGGGGGGCGGACGTGCTGACAGGAAATCAATGCTCGGTTTCCCATGAGCACCTAATTAGCCGGACACTTGTGCACCGTTGAGACACGGGCTGGATCTCTTTGTCTGCCGAGTTGATCAGGTAAAAATGCATGAAAGACACCTTCAGAGCTGATAAAGTGTCAGAGAGGTGAGGAGTAAGCACATAAGTGACACTTACGGTGTAGCATGTCTCACACCCACTGTATGCTTTAGCAGACTTCATTTGAACTGAGGGCAATATATTCTTATCAAGTAAGCTTTCTTGTCTTGATAAATGTTCGTAATATATATATCTATAAACATATATGTATACATTGTATATGACAGTGGTCTAGGGCTGAGCTTTCAGTCAGTTGGCTTTAACATACAGAGCTGAATATGAATATAGAATTTTAAGTTGAGTGCCCTGCAGAACTCAACTGGTCTCTCACAGCAAATTCTAAACATTCAACAAAAAAGGGAAGAGGAGGGTAAAAAAATAAAAAATAAAATAAAAAAAATCTAAAATGTCCAATCTTATTCTATAACCTGTTAGAGTGACACTTGCGAATTTCCACTATGGACAAGGTGGCAGTACAAACGCAGATAGACGAAGACGAATAAAAGGGCCTTCTCATGACAAACTTTCTGGAAATGTCAGCCTTTCATGCTTTTGAGAAGACCTATTTCATATCTATTACAGCAGGCATTCTGTGTCCGATATTTCAGATTTCAGTCCTCCCCGCACTGCAAATCCTCTGCCAATCTTCCGCCCTTAAGAATCTCTGCCAGCCCCGATGCATTATTCCCCCTACCTCCTCTCTCCCCCTTTTGATGTGACAGAACAAACCGCGACCTATTAGGATTAAGGCTTTGAAAAGATCTTTGAAGCCGCTCAAGGTTCCTTTAAACTGGGGAATGACAATATGAGCTGTGTGGCAGCAGATGCTGAATGGAGTGATTGCGAGTCCTCCTCAGCGAGGTCTGCTGTCACACAACATACAAACACTCACACATGCGCGTGCATCTGCGTGCACGCAAAAACAACTCGCAGCATCCACCCTTTACCCAAAGCACTGCAGTTGTCTTTTACAGTACATGTATTGTGCTCACAAATGCAGATTTGGTTCAGCACTTTCCTTTTATTATTATTATTATTTTTTTTGCTGTCTTGTCAGAGCCGAGTTTGGCTCTGAGCCCTGCTGTATCTGAACTGTTGCCCAGGATGAAAACAAACAAACATGTCAGTGCTTTGCATTTTTTTTTCCCTTTAATGATCTGTTTCTGTTTAGGACACAGTAATGTCAAAAGCATCATTGGAGGCTGGATGCTGAAATGTGAAGGACGGGGGTAAACAAGGAAACGATGTGGGCTGCTGGAAGCCGACATGAAAGAGAGGAGTCGAAGCCCACTTGTGTGTGCTAACGATGTCGGTATGAGTGTGCGCGAATGAGTTTTGTGTCTACTTAAAACATAATGACATGCCGTGGGAGCAGTTTATCTGGCTGAAAATTAAAGGAGTTCAAGGTGTCTCACTCAACGTGAAGATTCTCAAAAGCACAGAAGAATTTTCATTTTTTATCTTTTTCTATCATGAATTCTCAGCACTGACGGTGCATCTGATGATGCTGGAATGATGGAATGCCGCACTGATGCAAAGGAGAGCAAATTAAGTAAAGTTGACATCCTGAATGCTGCCTACACACTTTACTTCAGTCATGCCGACATGGCAGAGTGCAAATGCCATTGCTATGCATCTTCTGCAATCAAAAAAAAGAATTTAGCTTTCTTTTTTATCTAATCACACCTTTGAATATCCCTTATCATACCTGCCTCGCCCCCTGAGGTAGCCAAGGACAGATGCGATATCAAATATTCAAACTGGGTGATTCCTGAAGAGATTTATCGTGGCAAATTTCACAAGCGATCCCATTTAGATATTCACCACTGTCTCTTTTGCGTGGCGCCTGGGCTTAAACATGCCCCGGTGTGGGATGTCACAGAAAGACAGTTAGTACAAGATAGCCGGTCTGTGGAGAAATGAAGCCATGGGACACACAGGGTAAAAGGCTTCTCACTACACAGCCAGAGAGACAAGTTCTCAGGGAGCTGCCACCATAGAGCACATATTGATCTGCTATTGCATCTTATCTTTGTGACTCTAGATTAAAATGCTCAACATTGCCTACCCCCCGTCTCTCTCTCTCCTGCTCTCTGCCAGGCTGAAGGCCTTTCTATATCCCTGAGTGGAGGAGCTCTAATCTCCCCATGAAGTAGTGGGAGCCTATCACTGGCAGAAAAACGCACAGTTCTCACTGCAGAATAAGGGGGAGCTCAGAAATTAACCGGCTTAAAAATCGCTCCCCATCTAAAGAGTAACTTGAATGATAATCAGGTTTGATCCTCGGTCTGCGTCTTTTGATGCCGCTGGTTGTTTTTCCTTTCACAGAATGTTGTTTCTCCGTGAGATTTCTGACTTTTCTCCCCTTCCCCTCCCACCCCTTTTCCACTCTTTCTTCTTCTTCAGGCGCTGTTATCATAATCCAAACAATTGGCTGTTGTAACTGTATGTATTCCTCTTGTGGGAAATGGCTGGGAATCAGATCCTCTTGGGTCTTGTTTAATGTCCTGTCCAAATGAGCGGGGTAGAGTTGAGGCACTGACAGGAAAAAAAAAAAAAAAAAAAAAAAAACATCGGGCAGGAATAAAGGGGAGAAAGCCTGGGCAGACAGACGGATGAGCCCCAGGCTCCAGGGCTTTGACTTTGGCCAAACAAACGTTTGTTTTTCAAAGTGTTTTTATGGTAGGATGGATTAAGGCGGATGTGGAACCAAAGCCCCCCCACCACCCCAAGCCCGTCCGTGGTCTTGTCAAATGGTGCATTGAGAAGAGGGGTCGCACCTGTTAGGGCAGCCCAGAGGAGCAGGACCAGGATGATATTGAGCAGGGCTTTGTGGGTATCAGAGTCAAAACAAAGCTGTCAGCCAGGGCTCATTCATCTTTGATGTTCATTGATGAGGAAACTGGTGGGCCTCAACAGGGCATTGTTTCCTCTAAGTGGTGCCCATTGATAGCCAGAAAGCCACGTTTGTTTTTAGTCTCTGACGGGTGGAGCTCATTTTAAAAGGCTTAATGGTGCATTTAACCAGTCCAAAACACTGTGTTTTGGAGCGCTCCTTGCACCATTGGCTCAGGCCTGTCTTCCTGCTTCCTAAATGGCCTATAAACAATAATAAAATGCTAATCATGTGTGAATGGCCAACACCGGTGGGCATGCATGTATCGCCGAGCCCTAGGCTCTTCTGAATGCCCGCTGTGACAAATCAAGATCCAGAAAACGAGGGCATTTGACTGCCACCGTGTCTGCTTCCTGGCCCGTTCCCCACCTCTCCACTCGCTTTGTCATAAAAAAAAACAAAAAAACCTGGATAGCCTTCATAAAGTGCATTTCTCATGCTATTGTTCAGCTAATCATATCCTCTCCAACAATTTCAGGATGTGACAAGATAAGATAGGGAATATTAATGGCATATCGCCTCATCTCAAATTATGAAAATGTGTGGATGGGTGGGGGGGAGGGCATCTAGGGAGGAAATAGAAATCAATTTGTAGCGCTTCCATTTTGTGTATTGCCTTGAAAAGAAAACAGTAATTTTCCATGTTATCTACCTCAAATCCTATTAGAATCAGGTTAATTTAGTGGCACCCATTTCAAAACGTTATCATGTCATCCTATCAGCTGATGTCTTTGAGTGCTCTCTGTTTGTGAGGTGTAAACGTTCCAATTTAATATCATGTCAGATACCGTATCTGACTGATGCATGATCTTGGATATCACTTGCAGAATGGTGAATGCAGGAAGACCACATTAATTAAGGTCTTCATTGTAATAAGCGTACTATGCGGTCCACCTTGGAATAAAGCGAATATTTCTGTAGACAAAAATCCTTCCTTCCACATCCTTACGTTTGTTTGCCATTCAACTCTGAGTCTGACCTTATATGCCCTGTTTTTTTTCTGGTTTTTTTCTTAGTATTAACGTCTCTCTATTTTACATCTTTCTATAAGGGCTGCGCTGTATAAAAATGTAATTAATAAGAAACTCTACCTTGCTCAAAGTGTACTCTCTAGAAAGGCACAGTATAATATATATTCTTTCTAGTAACCAACATGAATGCTCTGAATGATTAGGTTATTAAAATGTTTTGCGAGTTTCAAACGTTTCACCCCTTGTGAGGAGCGCCAGAGCTGCATGCTCATAATTTACCACTATAGATCCTGAATTCATGAATATGAATGTGTCTTTCTCAAGAGCTGGCCCCTATTGTTGTGGAAGAAATCAAGGACTCTTGCCTTATTTCAGCACAGAGGTGTATCAAGGATGCACAGCCGCGTCTTACCTTAAATAAGGGTCTCTGTTTACACCTTCAAAGCAGTGGAAAAAGAAGCTCTCTCCGACTTTCTCTTCCTCTCCCCCCTGATTGTCTGGTGGCTTGATTCGCTTGGATTCTTAAATGATAGGCTCATACAGAGTCCCAGACTTTGTTTACGCGGGCTGCGCATTGGTTGGCTGTCTCCTTAAGCGTGAGGAGATATGCAAGAGCAATCAAATATTTCTATGTCTTGTATAAATGACGGTGGATGGGAGAGGAAGTTTGAATTTTTCACTCCTCATTTGTGGTTCAATTGCCAGAGTGTGTATTGCCTGTTTTTCCGGAAAGAAAATAGATGGCTTTGTCACTCAGTATGCATAAACTGTTGGTCTGTTTGTTGTACGCTGTCAACGGAAATGATAGCAATTCTATTTGTCTTATGAGAAAGACATTGTTACAAAGTCTGAATAGAGGTTTTCACGAAAGGGATTGTTTGTCCATTCTGAAGTTATTTTCGTCAGACATTATATGACATATCTCCATGAACCCTTTAAAATGCTGAAACCCCTGTCACAATGTGATATGTTAAGAGGAAAGCAGGGGAAAGGAACTTGACATTTTTTTTGGAGACACATACACCTGCGTTCTGACAGAACTTATTTCTGGCAAAAAAAAACAAAAAAACTTGGTGGTAATTATGAGACACTCGTCCGATACTTATAGCACATCTCAGAGATTACAATTTCTCTCTTTACCTGAAATGACAGGCTGTCGTGCATGCAGCTCATCCACATCTTCCTTGCAGTCTTATATCATCTAGCACTTGAACCAAACATATATTTCTATCAAGGCGCGGGAGAATAGCATCCTCCGTTTGGCGCAGAGGAGGTGTGTCCCCCTCTATCTTCACGAGAGAGGAAGAGAGAAAGAGAGGGAAAGGGAGAGAGAGAGAGAGAGAGAGAGAGAGAGAGAGAGAGAGAGAGAGAGAGAGAGAGAGAGAGAGAAAGGGTACCTCTCCTTTGTTCACTCCCCTCTCTAACTGGTAGTGTTTGACTTCCCCCAGCCAGGAGTGGGTAATTCTGGAGCCCTGTGTGAGGTTGTTAGATCACTGAGGCCCAAGACAGCACCATTCTTTGCAGACCCTTGACAGCAAATATGTGGTAATGATATTGTCTCCTGCTGGGTAATAACACACAATTCAGACTGCCACATACTGCAGTCGCCGGGGAAAAAATGGAGGGGAGAGAAAAAAAGAATTACACTGAAGTAGTGGAGGAAAATGACCGGAGAAATGTCTTCAACCTGAAGTGCTATATTGAAAAAATTCACTCCTGCAGGACACTGCGGTGGGAACGACTGTTTTATTCCCCTTTTCTCAGAGTGATGTGGCAGAGAGCGGCAACTGCTATCTGTTGGAGGTGGTTTCCATGCAAATGTCCAGTCCGGGGCAGTTTGGTTTGCTTTAATGATCATTGTGTTTTTTTCACTTGGGCACTTTAAGCAGCCCAGTACCTGAATGCTAAATACGGGGCTAAGCCAGACAGGCTGTTTAACAAAAGCCACGGCTTCAAATGACTAAAGCCCTTTGTGTCCATATAACTCACTGCATAGTTAGTGTTTAGTATAAACAGCATTTTCCTACTATGGAGACCTTTCATTGTTAACCAGACCACACTTGCAGCTTCAACCTTGACCTTTGTGTTGCTCCACTTGGTACTCGGCTTGTAACTGTCAACACCATCCATCACTGGCCAAATGGGGGCTGGGATGGGGGCCAGTGCCCCTGCTGTACTGTGAAATTGTGGCATGTGATCCTTAATGTGCGTGAAGTAGACAAGGCCCCGACACAATGCATCAAGCGTCAGGGGGCTCCTCTGTGCTAGTCTATTAGCCTCCTGCTGTGCCCCTGGCTGCCTGGATGTATTCCTAGGGATAAGTTGGAATAATAGTGTTATGTCTGCATGCCTCCAAGACACTGGCCTTAGCCTTGACTGTCAATCAAAACCAGACCTGACCAGCTAGACAGGGTGGGAAGTCCAACAAACCACTTATAACACTATTTAGACCAGTTAAAAATAGATTGTTTTAAAGAAGAAAAATAGCATGTTTGAGGGTATTTTGGCATTCTTAGCTCTTACATCCTCAAAATAATCTCTGGTCCCCTCTGCTACTGTCCATGATCTTAGATACAAAGCTTGCCTCCCCAAGAGAGAGAGAGAGACAGAGAGACAGATAAAGAGAGAGAATGATTCCCTCTCCTTATTCATACATCTGACTGCCTGAGCAGCATTGTGCAATGGGCTAAAATAAATGAGAGCATCATGTAAAAAGGTAGCCTTGATACCGCACGACTGGGTGCAAAAAGGGAGGCACACTGAAACGGAAGAATTCATCGTTTTCCATCAGCCCCCTCCGCTCATGAGTTGAACCAGGTATTCAAATGGGTTCAATCTCAGCCGCTCAGATTTGCATAACACAGACAGATGAACTCGAGTGATTGAATTGGGCTGGGTGGATTGAAAAAAACAGAAAAGAAAATGAATTTCCAAGCGAATTAGGGAAAGACGGAGACAGCAAAGGGTACATTATTTATTTTTCACACTGGAATAATTACGGAATTAACCTTTCCTTCCAATGTGACAGCCCTCTAAACCCTCTTTATCACACTGAATTTGATGTATTGGACTCGCTTGGAAAAAACTTGACTCTTTTGTCAAAAAAAAAAAAAAGTATTACCTATTATCGTCGCCACACCTGTGTCTGTTCCGCCATTGGTCCGAGTCGGTCAGCTGATCTGCATAGGCTGGCTTAGCTCCACTGGGATGCTGTGTTTTGTTGTCCATCAGTGATGTAACACTAATGCCGTGCAACTTCCCTGTGACTGGCAGTGACCACTATAGAGTCACAACACTGCAGGAGGGGAAAAAGCAATTTCATGGTTCACTCTGTGGTTAATGTGCTGCTGTAATCTTTAGAGAGGCTTGTCTTTTTTGTTTAAGTTTCACAGAATAAAGGCTTGGGCTATCGTACGCCCAGGCCAATTAATCACTGCACTAAAAGGTGGCGGGAAGCCATCCACTGGGAATGGCCCATGGTGAAAGTGAGTGTCTGTTTGTGTATGTGTTTGGTTGAGCGAATAAGTTCTTTCGAAAGGAGTCAGTGTTTCACTTTGTTGGTGTGTGTGCTGACCTCAGCTGGCGTGTATATATTTACCTGACTGTGCAGTACGTGCTTTTTTGAGGAGGGGGGTGCACTTTACTGAGTGTACCTTTTCTGCGCTTGTGTGTGTGCGTGTTTGCGTGCTGTGCTCGCAGTCAGGTAAGCTTCTCTAATTGCTGCAAGGTGCATTAGCACTCAGCCACCTCTCTCTCTCTCTCTCTCTCTCTCTCTCCCTCTCTCTCTCTCCCACCCTCCCTCTCTCCCTGTGTCTTTGTTTTTCCTCTCAGTGCCAGTCTGCGGGCCAGAAGACAATCAGACCAGAAGGGTCATTTTCTGCAAGAGCTCACCTCCCTCCTCCAAGCCTCGCCGCTGACAGGCTCACGCTCGGCAGGAACCCTAAATTAACACTTGACGTCTGCGAGGCTCAGCCCTGATGAGGCCGCGGAGAGACAAAATGTCAGAAAACAAACACTCCATCATTTTTGCTTCATTTCCCCCGCCAATGGTGAAACACACTCACCTGGAGAGCTTGAGAGGGCTGCGGTGACATTCAACCCCCCCATCTGTTGCTGTGGATCAGCCTTGGTGCCTATGGGCCAGGGTGAGAAGTCGAGACCAAATAGGAATGGAGGGATGCTGAGGAGGAGGAGGAGGGGGAGGTAATTAAGTCACCGTCTGTAAGAACTGAATTGTTTGACACCTGTTGGGTTCAGATCAATTATCTGAAATGCGGTCTTTTATTTCAACACAAGAAAGATATATCATAAATATGAAGCCAATTTAGTTTTTGAAATTTCTTCCTCTAAAAAAATCACTTCTTTACTTCCCAGCATTTTGGATTGCATTCACCTCCATTCTGCCATTACAAAGTAAATGATTTGTTTTCCTGAGCGCATCAACAACAACCCTTGTAATTATTCCTCACTGGGGATGTGCACAACACTAGGACTCGAAGCTGTAGAGTAGTATGATACTATTTGAAGCCTACTTCAAACACAGTGCCCCCAGTGAGTTACGATAGCGCCAGTGTCTATTTTATTATTTGCTTTATCTCTTTGTTGCGTGAGAGTTTATTTGTTTACATGAGAGGGATTGGGAGGTTTGGTGATCTGAGCAAATTGCAGCAGAAAGTACTTCAGATGGGAATGACTGTAATTAGCATGCTCTTAAATGTGGAACGCTCTCCTAATGTTTTTGTTTACGTGGGGCAGCTGATCTGTGACTGGGTGCGGGGGCGGCCCACAGGCAGGTTAAAATCACTTGTCATGCCAGAGATCATCATTATGAGCTTACAATTGGTCAGTGTTGAGGAACAATCAACGCAGCGCCAGGTAGGTACTCTACAACCAGGCTATGCTGTGAGATTCTGGGTGTAATTTTGTATTTATAGTTGTGTTTTCCAGAGTGGATAATTTCAAAACACAAGTGCATTTATGTGTGTATGTTTGTATGTGGTTACGCTCATGTTTTGGCCCATTTTTTTTTTTTTTCATTTTTTTTTCATTTTTATAATGCCTGCTGGACTGCCTTTTCTTAATCTCTGCATCTACTTTGAAGCACATGTTCCATGACACTCATTAAGAACCAATTAAGGATTTGCTGGTGTGCCCAGTTATTCAGTCAGTGATTATATTTCACTGGAGGATAATATCCAGGTAAATTAAGATTTCGATTTAATTCAGCCCTGGTTGTCGCTGCATCTCCATTTCACATCATGGAACAATTGAGATCTTATCATGGATTAAAGTGGGGGGATATTACACCTAATTTAAAATATGCACATCTACAACTGCACGCACAGCTTAAGCATCCGACATGATACTGTGGAGAGGGGAAAAAAAAAAAAAGAAGCGAAACAATTAAGCACCTTATGTACAAAACTCAAAAGGCTGTGAGATACAATTCATCAAATTGGCAGAGCAATTCAGGGCGGAAATGCCGTCTTAAAGAGTTCTTGAGAAAGATGAAGGGAGGCAGCTGAGGAGGAGGGGACACGAAAAGGAGCAAAGAGGACACAGGAAGTTGGGAAACATGCAAAGGGGCTGCCTTGGTAGTCAGGTGACAGTGTGACAAAGTTGTGCTTGTTTAAAATGGAAATCTTCCCAGACTTCCTCCCTGTTGCCCTCGCTCCCTCCCTCCACCCCCCTGGAGCCCATTGCAAACGCTAAGCTCCGGCATCTGAAGTGGTAACACTTGAGATGGTGAAAGTGACAACATCTTAACATAAGCTGAGGGGCTAAAGTGAAAGTCAGTGCGAACCCCCAACCAACCTCTCTTTTCCACCCACATCCTTCACCCCTACTCTGTCATCCTTCATACCCCAACCCCTCCCAACCCCACTCTCAGGCTGCTTGGACATCCAACTTGCCTTCTATGTGCATAAACTGCTGGTAGAGAGCAGGGATGAGATTCAAAAATTGAAAATAAAAGGTGAAAAAGTTAAGTAGAAAGGAGGGATGTCTCTTCCCGTCTCCTTGCTTTCTACGTTTCACTGTGATCGTTGGTCCTCCCTTCCACTTCCAGTCACAGGTGCCTCCAAACAGAACTGGAAGCATGTAATCCGCCCAAATCCAGCCTCTTCCGAGGAGTGTAAAACCAGGAATGTTCTGTGGGGGTCACTGGATTAGACAGAATTCATGGTGGTAGCTTGGCTTGAGAGGCGGAATTAGCGGAGTAGGGAAAAAGGGAGAGGAGACTGAACTGGTTTTGTATTAAAATGAGCTTACCAGGTGGTCTCCCTCCCAAAAGTGGACACAGTGTGTCAAGTAATCTGAAAAGCCCCGGGGTGTTTGTTGCTCATTGGCCAGAGGCCTGGTAAAAAGAGAGAGCGAGGGACTGAGAGAAAGCGAGAAAAAACAGGGGGGGGGGCTGGCTAGGGAGGTGGCACTGATGTGGCCATTGAGGCCTCAGTGAAATGTCTGTCAGGCTTGGTTTACCACAACCACAGCAGTGATTAGGCCCCTTTTGATGACAGGTTTAGTTTTCTGTCCATTGGCAAGAAAGTGAGAATGGACAAGAGGGAGGGGTAGGGGTGCGGGTTTGGGTTGCATTGCGAGACTTTGGGGGTGGGCATTTACGCACTGTTGCAGGAGAACGGGAGGGGGTGAAATGGGGAGGGGGTGTATATTAATGTCTTGCACCAGGGAGCTCCTACGTAATTTCCCAGCGGGTCGTGGGGTCAGGTTTGTATTTAGTTAGTGGTAATGATCTCGTTAGGGATCTGAATGGACCACCGTCTAAGCCCATTGAGGACAGCGAGTGTGCCTCCCCATCCCCCACCTCTGCCTGCCTTGTGTGGGCTTACACAGCCCGTGAACTGTGATTAATGGACTTCCAGGGCTTAATAACTTGCAAAACAGTATTAAACAAGGGAGGCCCCGGGACAATCGGAGAGGCTACCCAGGCGGAGTAGGAGGTGGCTGTAAACAGTGCCCGGCAACAATTGCAATGCATGGAATTAATTGAGATGGGCCACTCACAATGCTACAGCTGGCTAGTGGCAGGGAGCCAGGCCTGGGAGAAAGCTTCAGTGGCGCTTCCAGGTGGCCCAGACCAGGCAAGGCCTTTTCAGTTTTGTAAGTGTTAAAAAATAGAACAGGAGAAAGGCTACATTTGTGATGGGGAGACAGTGAGAGGAAGCCATTGAGCAGAGACAAGAAAGAGATTAAAGAGCACAGAGAGTGATAAGCAGATAATAGGGGGACACATTCAATGGAACAAGTAATCCTTGACACGCAAGCACAAATATGAAGCCTTTTGTCTCTTGTGTCTAATTCAAGCCAGAATGCGTAAAAGTGGCAAAGCAAGAATAGTGATCCACATTAACACAGTACACAGAGACAGATAAAACACACTCATGTGTCCAAGTGCACACATACACAAACATTTCAACCCCCCCCCACCCACCATATTCTTTTTTTCCCACCCTTGTGCCCTCTTGTCTGGAAACAAATGATCCCAGCATGGAGTCATGAGTACTGATGTGTTCAGACCACCCTCCTCTCTGTCACAGAGCTCGTCTTTTCTCCCAGGCATCTGTGTGCATTTTATGCCGCTATAATGCATCTCAAATTTGTAAATATAAGCAATGGGGCAATTGTGTCCTGGAGAAAGCACTTTTTAATGGACATGAGAAACTACATTGATCTGTATTGTCAGGATGCATCATTTGAACCACTGAAATTTTAATTAACTAGTTTATGGTCAGTGACAGTTTGCATTTTTGAAAAATACATTTCTGTTAATACATTTAAAATGTTTTCTTGTCCAGAAAATAATTTGTGGAGGTATGTTTGAAAATGAATACCACCGGGTATAAGAGTGATTGCTGAGACAAACACAATGCCAGCAGGATTTTAGCAACTGCAGAAAACAGACACTGGCATGAAACGGCGCGGTGTGCCTTCAATTATAGGTAATTATGAAACAATTTGGAAAGCATTTGATTAAAACATGAACAGGTAGCTTCTCCCATCATGAGGCATGTGAGATAAATGTTTTTGTTAAACACAATGTAATCATTGTTTTTTATCCCTTCACACCTAAAAATCTAGTGGATCACAACATTGTATTGGAAAAATATGAAATATAAGCAATATCAAAGGGGCAATATGTAACTTTAGAGGAGATTATTGATATTTACAATTTAAATGGTAGTAAATGATATTACTAAATATTTACTTTTTCCAAAACTGAATAAACAAGCTGTTCTAAGAGGAAAGGAAAGTGCCCAGAACACTGTTTGAAACTAGAAAGGTAGCAAAGTCAGACAAAGATAAACAAAGGAAAACAGTATGACACTCTATTGTCTTTTAGGTCAGTTTGTTTATTCAATTTATTCAGTCATGAAAACAATGAGAGTTTGTGTATTGAGTTTGTTTATGCATAAAAAAACAGTCAGTGAGGAGCTTTCTCTTCTGAACTTTCCCTAAAACTACACAGTGCACCTTTAATTCATACAGACAAATGAGCCGCTGCTTTCCTATATATTGTCTTGCCTCAGTGAGAACAATCTAAATTATCCACAATAAGAATAAGAGTTTTGGTTATGTAAGAGGGAAAAAAATGAATTATTTCAAGGCAAAAAAAAAGCAGCAATAGAAGAAGCTTAGCTGCTCTGCTGTTTGACATTCACTCCAGTGGGTTTGGTGACTCATCTCCAAATGAGTGACACTGGGGTCATCCTAATCTGCTTTTCTTGCAGATCAGAGATGAGCTGGACAAAAGCTCTCTTTCCCATTCACACTGCTGCAGAGGTCCAAGATGTCTGCAAAGTATTTACCCAAACCCTCTTCTTAATCAGCGGCTGAGAGGTTATTCACCAGCACAGTCTGGTGGTCCTTGGAGGTTTATGACATGTGTCTGTGTGTGTCTGTGTGTGTGTGTGTGTGTGTGTCTGTGTGTGTGTCTGTGTATGATTGAGGTGAATTTGACAGAGAAAGTTTTTTTTATGAGTCATTTAACAGCAGAACTTGATGAAACATCACACAAATTAATCAGATTTGAGATATTAATTTGAATTTATTTTAGATCAAGCCATATTGTATCGCAAAATTGTGACATTAATACGTTTGTGTGTGTGTGTGTGGGAATACATACTGTTGCATTATCTCCCCATCTCCCTCTCCCACCTCACAGCTGTCTCCCGCACTCCCCCGCCCTGCTCGCCCTCTCTTGCATCAGGGTGTGGGTGCAGCGGGTGCAGTTGGGGCCTTGGCCCTGGCGAGGCCGAGAAGGAATCCACTGCTGTGCTAAGCCTCGGGCTCCCTGCTCCCTCCCCACCTCCTCACATCATGAATAATGGAAGAGAGAAATACATTTATCTTTTAATAGCCCCGGCCCCCTGGCTGAGACTGTTCAGTCTGGCCCGAACCGCCACAGCATAGGGCTGAGGTTTCTGAACACTCCACCCCACACACACACTACTATACCACCCCACCCGTGATTGTCTCTGTTCCTTTTGAAGTTGGGCGCTTCTTAGTGTCCTAGAGATGGGTAATCAGGCTTGATTTTGGAAGGGTCAGGCCATCTTTTGAAGGGGCGGTCATCCCCAAGTTCGACAGAGGAGGGCTACGCTCGAGGTCTGCGTGAGAATTACTGTAATTTCATCAGACGTATTCACTGCCCAGGACTAAATTTGATAGAGTCGGAAAAGTAGATGAGGACAGCATCTCAGTCGTGCAACGGACACTGAAGCAGGATTGTGTAAGATGTAGCGGTGAGATAATTGAGGCAGAAAACTGTGCTTGCTTGTTTTCAACTTGTCTGCTGGAAATAGAAGTCTCATTGATTCAGATGTGAAGCATTGAGATTATAAAATAAGATTCATGAATAAAAATATCCAAGATGTGATTATTGAGGGCTGTGCAGCTCATCCAGTATTTTATGATTTTTAAAAAATATTTCTCTTTTAAAAACTCCTGTAAATATACAGTTCACATAATCACCATTAATAGTGAAACTAGATGTGTGCATCAAACAAAGATCTGTCCATCTCTGTTGTCACTAACTCTAATAAGATACAATGTTTTCAAATGAGCCAGGCCCTTAATGCGCTTCGTATCGGCGCACCGTAATGTGGGAGTAACGCCGTCTTTCTCTATTTAACTAGGATCAGGAGGATTTTGGTCCAGCCTCCTCGTCTTCAGTGCGTACATGTGTGTGTGTGTGTGTGTGCAGGCTCTGGGGAAGGTAAGTTGTAGCTGGACACCCTAACCCTCTGTTTGTCAGCGCTGATTTGAGGCTCAAGCAGCCCTCGCTGTGACACCTGCAATAAAACAAACAGCAGAGGGGCTGAACTGGGGACTGAACCAGCCTACAGTGGCTGCAGCAGTGATTTGATGCTGAATTTGTACAACTGAGTAGATTTTAAGAAGTGTTATAAATAGTTTACAAAACAATGATTTACACAATAATTAGTTTTTGCCTCAGCACCTCACGAATGTTTGTCTACCTGAAATGATAATTTAAAACAATGCTGTTTTTAATACCAGTAAGGTATCACTAACTGAATTTATTTAATCAAATTGTATTTTTTATTTATTTTTAATTACATGGCATTTTAAGTATGTCAAATGTCACTTTTGTGTCTAAAAACCTTTTATTTTGAAAACTGTCTTGAATCAAATAGTAGAATGTTTTATGTGCAAACATCATTTTAAAAGGGTTTTCACGTGTCTATAATAAAACATATTAGGGATTGGTAATATTAATATTCAAGTAATGTACATGCAATCTATACATTAAAGATACATTTTTAAATTAAACTGCATTTCCTCATGGTTTACAAGCAATAATTAGTTCCATCACAAGGTTTTCTAGGTCTGACTTACGTTTGTCGGTGCAGTATTCATATGTAGGAGAATTGTAAATTTTGAGAGTTTTTTTTTTTTTATGTCAAATATTTTATGTCATTAACTTGTGATCAGATTGTCCCATTACTGAAAAAAAATACTGGGAACAATACACACTCGAAGAACACTGACGCTGACATCACTTTTTCAGCCAACAATAACAAGTTCAAGCACACACTTCTTCCCAACATGCCCCCTCTCCTCCCCCCTCTCCTAACACACGCACACACACACGCACGCACACACACACACACACACACACACACACACACATACAAACTCATGCAGCACCAAACCTCTCTTACCCACCACTCCCCTGCACCCAAAGCCTTGAAGCAGCCCTGGGCTTGTGTAGTCATGCGTCAGTTGCCCGGCGTTAGGGATGAGGCCTTGCTAGCCATGGCTGTAGCTGGGTCTTAGCCAGCAACTCCTCAGCTCCCTGCTCTGCTCTATGGACGGCAGAGAAGCTGAAAGCACCATTTATCATCACTTGTGTGGGCAGCATCACCACGGCAACGCTCGGGCTGGCAAATGCCACTGCTGTGAATACTAATGAGGCTCTTGGCAGGCCTGTGTTGGCGTCAATGGGGCCAGGGTTGTACTCTACGTGTATGTGTGTTAGTGTGTGCATGCGTGCGAGCGGATGCTGGGCTCTAGGAGGGCTACAGTAGAGGTAAACAGTCCAAAGGAAATCAATTAAGTGTTTCCACAGTGTTTGGCAAGCGCTCTAATCTTCAGCGCCACATTTTAAAATAAGGGCGGAATCTGCCTTTAATACCTCCTCCGCTTTCTGCATGACAATAAACAAGCAGGCAACAATAAACAGCCGAGCACAGCCAAGCTTGACTAAGTCCTCCAGTCTCTACTTTGAGTAAACACAAGTGAAGTCATTATTCCGGAGTTCTTTCAGCTTTCTTTATTCCCCGTGCACTATGTCTCTTCTTATAACTGAACATTGTGTTACGAAACTAAACTGCAATCATTTCCTGAAGGTTTCATATATTTATGAACGTAAATTTTATTAGTGAAATAATCTAGATGATTTAAAGTTTTGCATCACCGAGGGGAGGCTGCAAGGCATTTGAGCTAATGTAATGAAGCATCAGCGGTGCGCTGACATGAATTAGGGCACACCTGCCTTTCTGCTACTGACACTAGCTTTTAGTTTCAGCGGGGCCATCACACTGTCACCTGTCAGAGACACTCTCACTCTCCCCCCCTCTGTTTCCTCTGTGACTCTTATGTTAGAGTGATGCTGTGAATAAATTGGGCTGGAGCATGCCTGCTCTGCTCTTTATTGATTCAGGCACTCTGATTGAGCAGGGATCTAATCAATTCTTCAGTGGTAGTGAGACGCCAGAGTAAAATTATTCTTAGGCAAACCCTTCAAACGACTTGTCATTAATTTGCCTCTTTACTGGCACTTGTTTGCTGGGAACGAGATGCGTTTTGGGCTGTCTCTGTCTATTAGCGGGGTTGTGCTCCTGGGATTTTCATGGGCTGCTAAGCTTAGGGGGGGCGAGAGAGAATGTGTGTGTTTGTGTTTTGTGTACAGATCTGTTTATGTGTATGTGAGTGCGGGGTGATTGGGCACACTATGCTTGCTCATCCTTACAGAGTGACTTATTAGTGCTAATTGGGAAGGACAGTTCAAACAAGCACAGAGGAGTGGTTGTCACACAAGCGTGACATGAGTGTAGAGCGGCAGGCAGTGCCGGGTGCTCTTCCCAGTTTCAGCCCACCCTTTTTTCCCCCCCCAAACCCAGCCCTCCCTGTGTCTCCTCCTCCCCAGACCCCCCCCAACCCCCCAACCCCACCCCTCGCCCCATGCTGGTTGTCCCCGGCCCCCCGGCCTGGCCCCACAGAGTGGCCACAGAGTGGGCTCTTTGTCTGGACACGGCCATTAGCAGTCAGCGGACTTCAGAAATGTGAGCAGGACAAGGCAGTGGACAGAGGCGCAGACAGAAACATGGCTGTCTGAGACACTTAGGAAGTCAACAGCTGACGGAAGGGCCAACACAAAGGAGGAGCTGCTGAAGCACGGGGAGCGTGATCTGCATAGAATATAGACCTCCCTCCCTTTGCTTGTGCACTTCATGGCGAGCACACGCAAACAGCTACACGAACACACACACACACACACACACACACACACACACACACACACACACACACACACACACACACACACATAAACAGGCCTGATATGTGACTGAAGACCCACACAGACACACAAGGCTGCACGCAGATGTGAATGTGCTACATCAGTGCCTCCATTAGCTGGTGCAGAAGATGCACTGACACCACAATATGATTGGAAAGGCATTCCCTCTGCCCTGAACCCTCTAGTTAATGACGAATCAACCGGTGGTGCATAGACACTAAGACCTCTTCCTGGAAAATGCTCCGTACTTCTATTTAGCACAGTTTTTGCTAAAAGATGCTAATTCCAATGATTATTTAGTACCATAATAGCTGCAATTATATTCTGCACAAACTGATATAAGGTATAAGCACCAATTAGTAACTGGTCATTATCTTAAGCATTTGGTGCAGGGAGAGTGAAGTAATAGGCAACCATTCAGTAACCCTTGCTCAGAAAAATGACTGCATAGTGCCTCGGTAATTAGTGGAGCTTGTTTGCCTTTAGTCTTGAAAGTGGGTTGTATATTCACTAACCTGCATTACTGCTCATTGCTTGCAGTCACATTTCGCTATTATACAGACAGCCTTGCTATTAATGGGTAGCATGAGGACAGTGCCGCATTTTAATGATTCTCTATTTGGTTATGACAAGAGGGCGCTTTCAATGAAGTAGCCTTTTCTCCAGAAATACTGAGCTTTTTTTTTTTCATGTACCTGTACAGCTGCTGTGTAACACATTTTTAATTTTTTTTTTTTTTTTTTTTTTAGCTCTTTCAGAAATAGACCCAAGTGATGAAACCAAATACAGGAATGAAAATGGCAACAAAGTGCTCCAAATAAGCCAAATTTCCATACAAACACGCGTTTAATGCCTAGCTGAAAGACGGCGGTTCCATGACAATAATAATGGAAAATTCTGGAATAAATAAAAAGCACTGTGTTCAAATGGTATGTAACAGTGATGGCCTGGGCTCTGGGCTGCGTGTGTGTGTGTGTGTGCTTTCTCAAAGCCACGCCAGCGAGGATCACAAGAGCTGTATCAAAGCACTCGGCCACCATGCGAAATGTCTTCTCGCAGCAGGAGGTTGTGGGATTGTTGTCGGCATCCCAACTCTCTTTGAATGTCAGCCTCACTAACAGGGCAGTTGGCCTACACGGCACTGCTGACAACACAGCCACACTTTCAACTTTTATTCTTTAATTCCCCCCCCCCCCTTTTTTTTGCCCGGGCACAGCGCCTCTCAACGGCAAAGAAGATGACAGACACAGGGACTATTCTGAAATGCGTTCACTCCACCCTTGCGGAAGAGACACGTCGTATATGTAGCTTGACATGTGTTGAGGTGAACATCGGGCCAACGTGCATTACTTAAGTTGACAAGGGATTCTTTCTTGTCCGGGGCAACACAAACAGGATTTGTGGAACACACAACCCAATGCGCCGCTGAGTATCCTTACAGCTGAACATAACAGCTTTTCACATAAATCAAGCGCACCCCCCCAACACACTGGGCCTGCCTAATAGATGTTTAACTAAACCCCCTCATTTCAAACAGTTTGACCCCGGTTCGCTAAAACACAATGTGAGAACTCCCCGAGGATTAGGCCCTGACCTTGCAGGGAATGGAGGGAATGGTCCACACTGGCTATAAAGGAGCCTGCCATTGTGCTGTCCAGGCATGGGGGAGGACAGTGTGAGGGAGATACATGCCAGTGGGTGGAGATAGCCTTGTTGTAACGACATCTTGATGGAGCATCTTTCCCACCCACCGGAGCAGCACCGGCTCTGTATGTATTTTAATGAGGCTTTGTGTCTGCCCACATATAGCCCCTCCACTGACAGGGAACGTGTTAGCAACATGCTCACCCTTTGTCACAGCACCCAATCACATAATCGACTGGTCGGCTAGATTTATTCTCCCCACAGTGTGTATGTGCGTGTCCATATGTGCAAGGATGTAAATAGTAGGAGTGACCTTTTACAGACACTGCAGCGCATAGTTGGCACGGGCTGTAAAGCTGCTGGGGTGAAACTACGAAATCCATTGAGCTTTTTGTGAGTGCCTTTAGAGACCCCTGCATGGGTGTGTATGTGTGTGCACAGAACCGAAATAGGAAACTTCAAACTTTCACAAATCCATAATTTTTAAGGGTCACTGTGATGACAGCAGTACTTTGCAAATGCTTGTCCTGGAGATGAATTTGCCTTTCATTTTGCGAGATCAAAATAATAATTTTTACTTTTGAAGCACAGTCTTTTCATTCCAAAGTGCCCCTATTGAGAACACGGTGAATGCGTTCATCATGGTGGGGGGTGGGTGGGTGAGTGAGTGAGGGGGGGGGGTGTAATTTTATTTTCTTAAGCGGGGATATGACAGGGCTAGAGGATCCAATTGTGTGCAGGGATGCAATTCACATTTTATTTTCTTAGTTACTGACCTTGATCGGGGAACTGCAGGGTCAGAGCCTCTCCAGTCTCTATTGTAGGCTCGAATAGAATGTTAATGAATTGGTGCACTGAATATTAAAATGCAGACCTGCTTTCGGCACCCAGTCAGACTGTTGTGGCACGTTGAGTGTTTTGGCGGCCGGACATGCAGAGTCTGCCTCGCAGTCTGCCGCTGACTGGAGAATGGGTGGGTGGGGATACCGGAGACGTTCCATCCATTTGTGGCAAAGAATCTTTTCTTCCTCCCTGAAGAATACAACCAAATCTGAGCCACCAGGAGAGGGAGAGCATGAATGAATTAAGGGTTTGGAGGGCTGGTGAAGGTAAATGTGTGATTTGTAGGTATGGCTAGTGGGCGGGTGTTGAGGAGTGTCACTTGGCCCACAATCGGGCGCTGTGTGATCCTGAAGGTACAGTACAATGGTCCATTTAGGTTGCACCCGGTGCCCCGGGCCTCTTCGCTGGCCCCCGGAAGTGCTTCATTTTGTTCGGGGGACAGCTGCACGGCTCTGTTTGTCTCCCCCTGCCTTTTGATTGGCCTGGCATGCTTGAGAGGGGCATGAGTACTGATTGTTTCGAACAGAGCCTGGCATCCTATCAGCTGGGAGGATTGTTTATTGCGGGTGAGGCAGGACAAAGTCAACAAAGAGTGCCAGGAGCCAACAGTGGCTCTGAAAACGTCCAGGAACAGTCTTCAAAGCAAACGAGCATCTATACTGCACCTCCAAGCTTTCATGAAGTATTACAAATAGTGACGGAATACTCATCTCTCCAGTGCCATCTCAATCAATGGCTTTTGTAGTCAAGAGTTAACCCTGCTGAGCCAGAATGGGCTCCATAACGTCAGCAACCATCCGAGGAGGGATCACATGTAGGGAAGTATGAATATTAATTGTTACATAAGGAGAGGTAGTCCATCTGAGATGGGGGGTGGGGGGGAATCATGATGAGGGGTCACCATGTTCTCACCACACCCTTGAAGCATTTATCGTCTGTATTCACATTTGAATCAGAATGTGGCAGAGTATATGTCTGAATGATGGGAAGCAGCAATAAAAATGGATGTTTTCTTATGCATTATTTATCAAGGACATTCATCCGCCTATTTATCTGCAAAAAATAGAAAGCGTGTATTCTTCATAATGCAAACAAGAGTGAGATGGAAAGAATGCAAAAATACAAAGTATGTTAAGAATGGTGGGCAAAACTAGAAGCAATGTAAACACACAACGGATTCAACACAGGCCCCGAGTTGAATAAATCTAATTACTAGTTAGCAGCTGCAGCTGTGACTGTATCTATTTACCTGTCAAAGGAAGCAGCATATTTAATGCCATTTAACTGACAAGTTGAGCTGAGTTTCACCTTGCATTTGGCATCTAAATGGAAAAAAAGGGGTTATCCTTTTTGAGTCTGGCTGAATAGAGCACATCCCAGAATTAATTTAGCCATGCCTATTTCTCTTTCACAGCCCTGCACTGAGTCCCTCTATACAAGGATGAGTGAGTTGTGGCCTTGTGCTAGCCTCCATCTCCCTGAAAGAGGAAAGGGAGAAAAGGCAGCAAATAAACAAAAACGCGTCTTGGAGTTGCTTTTCCTTGCCTCTCCATCCTACTCATTTTGAAGCAGCTGTGTAAAGAATGTCAAAAATTCAGAGTGTCCTCTTTTTATATACCTTTCTGTCAAGTATTTCTTTTTTCCCTCAGGTTCAGATGGAAACCAATGTCTGATGACACATCTGAGGTACTCTAAAACGACCCGGAGAGAAAGGGAGAGCAGGAGAAGTACAAAAAAAAGAAGAAGGAAACGTGTGTGTGTGTGTGTGTGTGTGTGGGTGTGTGTGTGAGCGTGTCTGCGAGTTTCCCTCTGTGCATCTCTGTGTGTGAATGACTGTTTCTGTGTATGTGTGTGTGTGTGTGTGTGTGTGTGTGTGTGTGTGTGTGTGTGTGTGTGTGTGTGTTTGCGTCTGAAGATGGTGCAGATGTCCGTGCTGTGGCTGGTCTCACACACTGTTCAACATGCCACAAAAAGAAGGGATTTTCCCTCTTTGTTTCAGATTTCACAAGCCGTCCAAATGGGCACAGACATGCTTCCAAAATAAATAAATAAACGGATGTATCAGTGGCCAACATCTGCAGATTATGATTAGCATTTGGAAATTGCGTCCTTGAATGAGATTTGGATGTCAGTCTTCTTTTATGCGCGCGACTCCTATTCTGGGGAACTAGAGGGTACTGCTTTGTCCTTAAATTGGCTACAATTTGGAGGGAGAAAGAAATCCTCTTCTCTCTCTTCCCCTCTGCCCGTTATGATGTGCCGTCTGAACAAGAAAGAGACACTATTAATTGTGTTGAATATGAATAGCTGCATTTGGTTAACCAGTTTCAAAGGAAATTGGCCCAAAGGAACTTCTTTTCCTCTTCTTCCCCCTACTGTCTGTCCCTGCTTTTTCTTCTCCCTTTATCAAGATTTTTTCCTCCCTCTCTAATTTTACAGTGAGCGAGCTGGCTGCTTTAGTGCGGCTGCATTATCTTATGTATTCAGCTTTCAGCTCCTCTCCCTCTCCCGATGAGGCGAGGCTTAATTGGGCTCCGGCTTTAAAGTCTGTAGAGCTCTCCACTTGCTCATAGAAACACATTCAGGGGCTGCTCATTCACTTCGAGTATGTGTTAGATGTACAAATATTATTTACTTTTATACTCCAAATCAAAAGGCACACACTTCCTGCCTCTCTACACACAGTCCGTGCAGGAGAATTCACAGTTCAATTCACTTCAGGGTTTTTTAAAAAAAATTTTACCCACCCCCCCCTTCGTCAACTGCATTACAAGAATATGCTGCTGCTTCACAACAAAAGTATTATTTAAAAGGACTGCTTCATTATGATGTAGTGGTATTGTTGATAAGAAAATATTAACGTCCCTTTTAAAAGACATAATTATTACACTGCCTTGCGGTGGCACAGAAACTAGAGGAGCTGCCACATTTTAATTCTTTTAATTTAACTGAGAAGAACAAGAAAATAAACTACTTTTGCCTTTCGTGCAATTGACCCGATGTGAAAATGTGTGTTTTGTTTTTACGTTAAATGCCTAATTTTCATTCAAATTCGAAATAAAAAAATAACTATTTTAACAGAATACATATCATGAAAGAAGTGAAATATATTATAGAGAAATCCAATCATCAGCAGAGCATATTCTTGAATTATTTTCTTGCCTTCGTGTGGAAAAACTGAAGTGCACACACACACACACACACACACACACACACACAAAATAAAAATAGACACAGATGGCAGAAGTGGAAAATTAAGGTTTCACCTCTTGGAGAACAGGCAAAGGGGACAGCTTTGTACACACACTCCTCCATTCCTCACAACTAAACAACCTGAGCAATTAGCTGCACCATTAGAGCCTGGAGAAGGGAAGTGGAGCTGTTAAGAGAAAAGGAGGGGAGAGAGGAGAAGTCAGACACAGAGAAACTTGGTCGCTCTTGTTCTGCAGCGCGACCACTGCACTGTCACGTTGAGTGTCCCGGGCGCCGCCGATTTTCCGAGGCCATTTCAGGCAGGAGCTCGTGAACTGCAGATGAACAATTCTGCACTTCCATCAGACCTGAGCTTACATACAAACTCCTCCTCATT